>NC_057798.1:165707449-165861082 GCF_018294505.1 Triticum aestivum
CTCTCTCAGATGGCTGCCCCTCCTTTCCTCTCCCGCTCTTTCACGGCTATGGTTGTAATGTTTTGTAAGCCATTGACTAACTGCATCAGCTTCGGCAAGCATCTTTGAGGGGCAGATCAATGTT
Source organism: Triticum aestivum (assembly GCF_018294505.1). NCBI lineage: Eukaryota > Viridiplantae > Streptophyta > Magnoliopsida > Poales > Poaceae > Triticum > Triticum aestivum. The sequence continues at coordinate 165,707,574 of NC_057798.1, forward strand.
GGGGATGAATCATTGCACTATGATGTGGATCTACGACAAAAGATACGACACGAGTAGGAGGCTCACATTCCCGTGGATCCTGAGCGGGGGAGGTGGGGCTCATCGTCGCCCTGGTAGAAGGAATATGATCATCGTAAGGTGGCAGCACCCTCCAAGCTCTTCCTCCCAAAGGCGGCCTGATGGGGCCCACACCATCCACCCGAGCCATCGACCACGGATCTAGCCCAAGCAACTTCAAAATACTAGATCTAGCAGCTTCTCCAACAACCTCACCTCAAGTAACTATGGATCTGGCTACAACTACAACTTCAAAAGATCATGTGGGTACAAAAACTACAATAACCCCAGCTTCCACTCCAACTCCAGATCTGGCAGCTAGAATAACTATGATAGCAACAATGCTTATGGTAATCCTTCAAACGTCCGTAATTCAAACTATGGGATGGGAATCAGGGTTCGGGGATCCTCCCTCCTCCGTTGTGTAATAGAGCTGTAGCAGAAGGAGCTGATGGTTGTGGTGTGACCCATTTTTCCTGCCACCATACCAACCATTGCCATGTTGCTAGCACTCTATCCACGGTGCTTAATCTACAGACATGAGGGGCACCTTACGATCAATTTCATGGATCAATCTAGGCCTATTTTTAGTATATATGCAAATATTTGGTTGTGGTTTCTTTGGTCTGAAAGACACAGTGGGGGGGGGAGGGGGGTTGTGGACCCCCCCACCCCCTTCAGTTCTCTATGATGTGCCCTCAGGATGCTCTTAGCAGAAGTTTCTACCCATCCCATACAAGATGAGGAAAGGGAGTGGGTTGTAGGTTCGCCCAGTGGCTTGAGCATGGACGACACCATTGATGTCAAGCTGCTCCGTGATGAAGTTAGGGTTCGCTGCGGCCATGGCCGCCACGACCTCTCGCTCACGCGCTCGCCGTAGATCTGGCCCTCCTGCAGCCGGTGCTGCTTTCAGGAGGAATTGGTTGTACCGCTATTCCTCCTCCGTCTGCTGGAACGTCAACAAAGGTGCCGGTGCATGATGCACCTCCGCCATGGCGGCATTGTAGTGAGCCTGCGTATGCTCCATGGTGAAGCCAGCATGCACATGCGCGAGAGCCGGGGCGGTATCGTTGGAGCTCGTCTCCATCATGAGGTCGTCCTCGTCGTCCAAGACCTTGGGAGAGCTGGCTGGCAGGCCGACCTCGATTCTCCTGGCATGGCAGCTCTTCCAGGCGGTGGCAAGGGTGGCCACCTCGTGCTTCATATCCGTTGAAAGGCTCTCCCACAGAGATTCGCCACCTGCATTCATGACAGATGCAGTGCAAGGGAGAAGGATGTGGGGCGGCTTGTGTCGTGGGGTGGAGTTAGCCGGGTGTGGCCACCTTTAAATAGCGGATTTCGGTGAGACTAGGCGTCCGGGTGTGTCAATACGTGGTGCCAGGGTAGGTATCCCGGCCGACGAGCCTTCTTAATGGTGCCATACGGACGTGCGAGACATTCAATGGCGTGGTAGATATCCGTCCCATACAATAACACGTCTCCAGTATTGAATAGGCGTGAACACCCGAGACGCGTCGTGGGCGGCACCCTCAGTCGGCACGCTGCTTCAATGGCGGAGGCGTGAGAGGTTGCCTCCCCAATATTTGTCTCCGGTTTGCAGGAGAAAGTACGTCTAGACCATCTTGCGGGCCAATACTGGCCCGCGTTGGATGACACAACACGTATGGTCCGTGCGGTGTGGACGGTTGCAGGCACTTTGCGGAACGGCGTTGGAGATGCCCTTACTGACAATGTAGTTGCGGAGTATATTTTGTTGGTGTAGTTTTCCTTCGCGAGGGGCGAGGCTTGTGTTCCCCCTTTCTCCTTGTTCTGGTGTAGTACTCGAGCTAGGACCTGCCTCACTGCTCGGGGGTTGGTTTAGTTTTTGTTCGTGTGGGCGGAGAGGTCACACTTGCCCATGCTCGTGCTCCGGCACGGATCTTGGGCTGAGCACCACCAAATCAAAGATCTTTGGCGATTGAGACCATGTGTTTACCGTCGCCTGAGAAGGGGCTCTTTGCTGCCTGGTGGTTCCTGTGCTTGTGGATAGTTCGACACGTTTTGCCAAGGGTACAAGTTGTACCGATTCCAACACCCGCATACGTACGTGGTTGGCTTCCCATAGGCACGTTCGTTAAAAAAAAATGGACCCCCTTAGCTATCGAATGTTCGCGAGGAGGAGGTGACATTTGCGAATGATTTTGCGGGCAGTTTCAGTTTGAGGGATGACAGTCTTCTTCAGAGCGACATGAAAGTATCTATTCTAGAAGATTTTTTTGTTTTAAACTGTCATTGTTTGATCTCGTCTCACAACTAAAACTGCCATAAAAAAGGGTCCGTTTGCCAGCCCTCTCCCAGCGCTAGTTGTAATTACCGTAAAAATTTAGTCGAAAGGAAAACAAAACCTCTACATGCTAGCAGCATCAACAGAAACCCGAAAGAGAGAAGAGATGGATCATGCACCTTGGTGTGGGCTATTGATTCGACCCCATATATAAACTGCAAAAGGTCTGCTTCTTCAGATTTACCCCACGCGTTGGAAGAACACGAGGGCCGCCGGCCGTTCGTTGCCAAGGGCCCGGCTTACTCCGGAGCTCCTGTCCCAATTGATGCAATCACCGTTGCCGAAACGAAATTGCTGATGGCTTGATCGCAGAGAGAAGAGAAACCGCACAGTTTGAGTGGCGCAAGCAGAAGCCTTCGCGCGTCTCCCGCGGATAGCACCAGAGGGCGTTACATAAGGTGCCGATACATCTTCTTATCTTTTGGTGTGAGGACTAAGGAGTGGAGGGGCTTCACCGAAGACTTGCCAAGAACCTTCGGAGTATATCACACGAAAGTTGCACCTTGTTACCGTCTAGATTCTCACGTTGATTAGTTCGTTCTCGGCCAAATTTCCCAATTTCACTTCCTTGTATCACCTCCGGTCGGTCAGTCAACCTCATTTCCTTCTCAGACAACTTTCTATTTTTATTGTCTCCTTTAACTTAGCAAAATTCGAGGGATTTCGAACTTGTCAAGAACCTTCGTTTGATTCGTACAAAGATTCAGCTCATTGGTCGCTTAAGGGCATGTACAATGGTTGATAAGACGGTCTTGTCTTAAGTCTTGCATTTAATTTAGAGATGATAAATAAAATTGTCTATAATGGGTCATTTCTTAGCCTTATCTTCAATAACTAGATATTCCTAAAAACATGATGAGACATACTGTGCTAAGAGATCATCTCTTGTCTTCTCTTAAGTAAGAGAAGACAAACCTTTTCTTATGAGTTCTCTCTCCTCCACCTCATTATTTATCCTACGCGACACTTCTAAGATAGCACCATTGTACATGCTCTAAATTGCTAATTACTCTTACCTTATTTAGATGCTCTAATAGTTTCTTCCCAACCTCCCCGTGGAAAAAAGAAGTTCTTCCCAACCAATTCCCACCGCTTGCAGCTCAAAAAAAAAAAAGAGAAATCCCACCGCTGAAGCGTTCTCTGCTTCATTGTCTCTCATCTCAGGTCAATCAACGCGTCACTTCACTATGGCCTACCAACCTTGGTTAGGGCATTTTCAACGGTGAATCACAAATTTTCTCTTGCATCTATCTGCGGACAGGAGAGACTAGTCCGCAGACAGGATGCGAGAAGCCATCATCCAACACTGCTTGCATACATTGCAAACACTTTTTCATCAAACCGGATGGAGTTCATGTAAACACGGCCGGATTTTATATAAATATGACAGATTTCATATAAACCGGATGAAAACGTTAAATTTTGGCCATATTTTTAACTGAAAAGGATACCGGACTAAGATAAAACTAGTCTACAATCGACGCAACGGCTATCCATTTCGACAACATGGATACCCTCGACTATCTACTGCGGCTGCGGCAGATCTCCATTGTCGTCTCCATGTCCGGCAGCCGTGAGCCCTAGAGGTACATGCTTCGGCACAAAGGGCGGCTCGCTTCCCACAACTCATCGGAGTGGACCCGCCGGCTGATGCTTCAACCGGAGGGGAAGAGTCCCTACGCTGCATGGACCAAAGTTGGTTTTAGGGTAAGGGGACGAGGATGGCTGGCGAGAGGGCAAGACACTGGCCATGTACGCCGGCGTCGCCTCAGCGGTGGCCTTCATGGGACCCAAGCGACGGTGACCTCCCGTTTTCTACTTCTGATCGATGATGGCGGCGTGCACGGGCGCGATACGCTACCTCGTCGATGTCTACGCAGACGGCTTTTTTCTCTGCCGGCGGCGCGGGGCTACACGCGCATTAATGGCGGATGGCACAGTCGTAGGCATGGGATGCGCGGTGCTACACACCGGCATCCACGACAGCGACGATACCCATGCCGCCGTGACCCCCCCCCCCTGTTGTCGCGTGTCCGACTGGGAACGCGAGTTGGGCAACTTGCTCCATCGAGCTACGCGAGGGAGGTGGAGCAGTGAGCTGCGTCGCCCGTATCTAGTGGGCTCGGCGGGCCACCCAGCCGTCTTTTATGCCGGAGAACTGCTCTTCTTGCTCGTCGAATGCCATCGAAAGGGTGGAGAAAATGGTAGAAGGAGGAGATGGGGAGAGGTGCGATTCTTGGCCGGCGTCTGGCCTCATTTAAATAGCGGGTGGACGGGAAGAGCTTGCCTGGCGTTGTGTTTAATGTCGGCCCGCTCGTGAACGGACGTGTGGCCGGAGTAGGTTTCTCGGCTTTCCACGCGGGTTTAATGGAGGCATTTGAATGCGGCGAGGAGGCGTGTTCAGCCGGGCGTGCAACGGGCGGAGCCCTGCTTCAATGGCAAAGGCGTGAGAGGTCGCATCTGTCCTGAGCCGTCTTCAATGTGCACCGGTGTGTTCTAAAGTGGCATGAATGGGGGATGGCGCCGGGCGGGAACGTGCGCAGTCGAGGGAGGAAGGGTTTTGGTGGGCTAGTGTGGTCAGAAATGGGCGTGGGTGGTGTCAGGAAGCTCGCAAAGCCCCCACGTTTGTCTTCGGTTTACGGAAGAAAGTATGTCTGGACCATGCTACAGATTGATACAGGACCGTGTTGGATGACTTCCGCGGTCCAAACAATGCAGTGCAGACGTATGTGTGCGGTTTGAGGATTGGCGTTGGAGATGCCCTTACGAAGATTTTGCTAAACTTTTCTTTCGTGCTTACGGTTCTTTTTTACAAAGAACGTTTTTATTATCTTAAAAATATAGCATCAAATGCATAATAAGCATATTGAACGATATATGACATCTGCATAGTTAAAATGAACATAGTCAACTAAATGAACCGTCTAACAAAGAATATAAAAATGATAAGTTGGGAACACCGCAACAGTAAAGCCGTATGAGACAGAAACTATGCCTATATCGATGAACAAAGTGGACCGATCTGAAGATTATGTTGCCACCCTTGTTGGTTAAAACCTTTCTCATCACCCACTTCAACCACATACACACCGTCGTAAACAACGATATATACTTTGTTCGATGCAACAAGACTATACACAAAGCCCGTACGTTCAATGGTAAATAACCTACATAAAAAAGAGATGTTTTCCATTAGCCTGCCTAACATGCTCATACCATCGCTATGGGTTGCCACTCGTTGGATGAGCTACAACACTGTAGCCAGCCACCATGGAGCACCGGTAACAGAACCGGGAGGCGGTGGCGAAGGGCGCTCACACGAGAGGGTTTTTCCTGCAATTGAGGGTTTTTTTTTTGAGATCTGCAATTGAGGGGTTGGTAGGTTAGCTAGGTCAAATAGATGGTGCATACAGGAGGACTTTACGAAAGAGCTGCCGTAGTGTTCGTGGTGGATGCGTGGAGCTACTCACCGGGGTTGGACGTTGGTCGTTGGAGCGAAAACATATTTTATAGCACCCGCACACAGGCCCTTTTTATCTAGTCATCCGTTCTTCGCATTGAAAACCATGCAAATATATTTCTCTTTTTTTTTCTCTCATATAGAATATGTCTTCAAGTTCAAACCTTTGCAAAACAACAAAGCTTCCTAACTAGAATCTAGGATAAAACCTTTAGATTTTTTCGCCCAACATAAATATACGAAAGAAGTTTATTTGATTAAAAAAATCTTATTTTTAGTATTTACATCGGACGAAAAATTCTGAAAGTTCTATCCCACATTCTAGCTAGTAAGTTTTGCTGCGCTGCAAAGTTTGAACTTCAAGACATGTTTTATATTAGAAAAACAAAAAAGAGAAAATTTCATTTACGAAGTTAGTTGTCCTGCACAAATCTTAAAGCAACTCCGACGCAGTGACCCAAAACGTCTGCATGTGTTCGTTTGCATCTGCGCGGACAAAAATGAACCCCAACACGACGACCCATTCTCATTTCTTGTCCGCTTCATGTCCGCTCAAACCCATTTCCATCTTAAATTTGGGTCTGAAGCGGACACAAAGGGTGTGTTTGGTAACATTCCAAACCTTGCAATGGTTGTTCTCCTCTAATATATGCTCAGTGTAGACATGCTGAGTACATGTATTTGTTGTTATTTGGTAGCGGTGTATTTGCTTAGACATGCCAAACTGAGACTCTGTTTGACAACTTGCATCTGGTTAGACATGTCGATCCGCACTGTAGCAACCAATATTTTTAAATAAGTGAACAAAATATTTTAAAAATGTGAACAATTTTTTGAAACATGGAAACTTTCATTTTTGAAAATTTAAACATTTTTGAATTTTTAAAGTTTTCAAAATTTGAAAGTTTGATATATTCTAAAATTTAAACAAAAATTGAAAATCTGATTTTAATGAAAATTTATCAAAAATCAGAAATTTATAAAAAATAAAACAAAAAATAAAATTCTGAACATTTTTTGAAAATCTTAACAAATTTTGAAAACTGGACATTTTCTAAAGTTTTAACGAATTTTGAAAATCTGGAAACTTTTCGAAAATTTGAAGAATTTTTTGTATTCTGAAAATTTTCTGAAAATTAAATTATTATTTAAAAATTTGAACATTTTTTGAAACACATTGTCACTCGCTTCGCTCATGCATGCTAACCAGCGAACGGCGCTTGGAGTGTTCTCTCTTCGTGCATGCTAAGAGGGTATTTGGACTGACCTCGTGCATGCTGAAGAGGCCCCGTGCAGGCTACCAAACACCCAAAAGTAGGTCGAGCAGTGAACTCGTGAGCTCATGCACCCTCCATGCATTCTACCAAACACACCCAAAGCGGACGTTTTCTGCGTCCTTCTCGTTCGCCACTGTCCGCTGCATGCCCACGCTACCCATCCATCCCATCTTTGTCTTTTTCTCTCTCCCACCCACCGTGTGAGTTTTTCGATTTCGCAGCCGCGCAGAGGAGTGATGCCCGAGCCCGTCGTTGTCGTGCTCCGCCGTGGCGCGCCCGTGCTCCTCCGGCACCGGTGCACCGTCGTGGCACCCCCGTGCTCCTCCGGCGCCGGTGTGGGGCGGGGCGCGAGCGGCTGCAGCCCCGGTGGGGCGAGGTGGGGAACTGCGGGGCGGGGCGGGAGCCGCGGAGCACGGCGAGGAGGGCGTGCGGGGCGCGGCCGGGGCGCTAGCGGCTGCAGCCTTGGAGAGGCGCGTGCGAGCGGGGGCGCGGAGGGCGAGCTCGCGCGGCGGCCGCGGGGTGCGAGGCGAGCTGCAGCGCGTGGGGTGCAGGGCGAGATGCGCGAGGGGGTAGGGCAAGCGGTCACGGCGGGCTGTCGCGGGGAGGGCGGCGCGGGGTGCAGGGTGAGCTGCGTGAGGCGGGCAAGGCAAGTGGTCGCGCCGAACGGCACGGCATGCTCGACGGGCTGTCGCTGGGCGGGGTGCGGGGAGAGCTCTGCGAGGCGGGCAGGGCGAGCGGCGCGGCGGGCAAGCGGGCGCGTGCGAGCTAAAGTTGCGGCCGTGGCGAGCATCGTGGCGGACGCGGGGAGGTGCAAGCTGGCGCGGAGGCCGCGGCGCGCGCCAACGGGTGCGACGAGCTGTCACGATGGCCACGGCGAGCTGCATGGTGGGAAGAGGCCGAGTTGCGGTACGGAGGCAAGCTCGCGGGCGCGGGGCGTGGGCTGAGGCGCCGCAGGAGTTTACCCACCAAGTGTTCGACCAATGCTGACGCAGACATGCCCAAAATGCGTCTGGCTCCTGTTGGGCGCACCGACCGACCCATACGAAAAAGCGGACACGGACGCGCAGACGGCCGATCCAAGCGGATCGTCCGTTTGGGTCGGCCGATTGGAGTTTCTTTTAAAGCGACATTGAAGAGCTTTAATAGCAGGGCCGGGTGCAGGTGCTCTGAATATCTGCGTCGGTCCTTGCAGGAAAAGGCCGAGAAAAAGGAAATGGGTGCTCAGTATAGTCGAATGGCAGTGGAAGGACGCATGTGGCGGAGTTAGCGAGGTCCGGGGCTTGCTCCCAAGGCGGATACGACCGGGCACCGGGATGGTGAACGAAGTGGCGACAAGAGACGGTGTGATGTGCACGCAGTACCGCTCGGCAGAGGCAGAAGAAGAAGAATAGAGAGCGGGGAGCAGAGCAGCGCGGTGAGGCTAGGAAGTCAGGGGATAGCGCGGTACCGCTTGTGGCCAAGCGGAGCGGCTATGGCTGGCAGGTGCTCGACACGGTGAACATTGGAGACAGAGGAGGACGCTGCTGAGGGGGGAAGGGGAGCTGCACGCGGTGCAAGAACAAAGGAGTAGGCAGGGCGACGCAGTGGGCCTGCGGCAATGGTAAACTAAAAAGCAAAGACTCAAATCATACAAGACGCTCCAAGAAAAACACATATCATGTGGTGTATAAAAATATAGCCTCAAGTAAAGTTACCGATCGACGAAGACAAAAGAGGGGATGCCTTCCGGGGCATCCCCAAGCTTAGGATTTTGGTTGTCCTTGAAATTTATCTTGGGGTGCCTTGGTCATCCCCAAGCTTAGGCTCTTGCCACTCCTTATTCCAAAATCCATCAAATCCTTACCAAAACTTGAAAACTTCACAACACAAAACTTCAACAGAAAATCTCATGAGCTCCATTAGTATAGAAAATAAACAACCACTTTAAGGTACTATAATAAACTCATTCTTTATTTATATTTGTGTCAAACCTACTGTATTCCAACTTCTCTATGGTTCATACCCCCCGATATTACTCATAGATTCATCAAAATAAGCAAACAACACACGAAAAACAGAATCTGTAAAAAACAGAACAGTCTGTAGCAATCTGTAACTTTCGAATACTTCTGTAACTCCAAAAATTCTGAACTAAATAGCTGAACATGAGGAATTTGTCTATTAATCATCTTCAAAAATAATCAACCTAAAAACACTCTTCTGTAAAAAAAATGACAGCTATTCTTGTGAGCGCAAAAGTTTTTGTTTTTTACAGCAAGATCGCAAAGACTTCACTAAGTCTTCCCAAAGGTTCTACTTGGCACAAACACTAATTAAAACATAAAACCACATCCAAAAAGAAGTAGATGAACTATTTATTACTAAACAGGAGCAAAAAGCAAAGAACAGAAATAAAATTGGGTTGCCTCCCAACAAGCGCCATCGTTTAACGCCCCTAGCTAGGCATAGAAACACGAATAGATCTAGGTATTGCCATCTTTGATATGCAATCCATAAGTGACTCTCATAATAGATTCATAAGGCAATTTAATTTTCTTCCTAGGAAGGTGTTCCATGCCCTTCCTTAACGAAAATTGAAAACTAATATTTCCTTCTTTCATATCAATAATCGCACCAATCGTTCTAAGGAAAGGTCTACCAAGAATAATAGGACATGTAGGATTGCAATCTATATCAAGAACAATAAAATCTATGGGCTCATAATTTCTATTTGCAACAATAAGAACATCATTAATCCTTCCCATAGGTTTCTTAATGGTGGAATCCGCAAGATGCAAATTTAAAGAACAATCATCAAATTCACGGAAACCTAGCACATCACACAAAGTTTTTGGGATTGTAGAAACACTAGCACCCAAATCATACAAAGCATAACATTCATAATCTTTAATCTTAATCTTAATAGTAAGTTCCCACTCATCATAAAGTTTTGTAGGGATAAAAACTTCTAGTTCAAGCTTTTCTTCATAAGATTGCATCAAAGCATCAACAATATGTTTAGTAAAAGCTTTATTTTGATTATAAGCATGAGGAGAATTTAACACGGATTGCAACAAGGAAATATAATCTATTAAAGAACAATTATCATAATTAAATTCCTTGAAATCCAAAATAGTGGGTTCATTGCTATTTAAAGTTTTGACCTCTTCAATCCCACTTTTATCAATTTTTGCATCTAGATCTAAAAACTCCGAATCATTGGGACGCCTTTTAACTAAAGTTGACTCATCTCCAGTCCCATGTTTATCAAGATTCATATTGGAAAACAAAAATTTAATAGGAGTCACATCAATCACTTTTAGATCTTCGTCATTATTATCATGAAAACTAGAAGAACACGCTTTTACAAACCAATCTTTTTTAGCACGCATCCTAACGGTTCTTTCTTTGCACTCATCAATGGAAATTCTCATGGCTTTGAGAGAATCGTTGATATCATGCTTAGTTGTAATAGATCTAAGTTTCAAAGACTCAACATCAAGAGAAATTCTATCCACGTTCCTAGCCAACTCATCAATCTTAAGAAATTTTTCTTCAATCAAAGCATTGAAATTCTTTTGCAAACTCATAAATTCTTTAACACTATTCTCAAAATCAGAGGGCATCTTATGAAAATTTCCATAAGAGTTGCTGTAGGGATTACCATAATTATTAGAGTAATTACTAGGAAACGGTCTAGGATTAAAGTTTCCTCTATACGCGTTGTTATCAAAATTGTTCCTACCAACAAAATTCACATCCATAGATTAATTATTATTCTCAATCAAAGTGGACAAAGGCATATCATTAAGATCATAAGAAATACTTTTATTAGCAAACAATTTCATAAGTTCATCCTTCTTTCCACTCAAAACATTAATTTCTTCAATCGCAAGAACTTTTTTACTAGTAGATCTTTCGGTGTGTCATTGAGAATAATTAACCATAATATTATCTAGGAGCTTAGTAGCCTCTCCTAAAGTGATTTCCATAAAAGTGCCTCTCGCGGCTGAATCTAAAAGATTTCTAGAAGCAAAATTCAATCCGGCATAATTTTTTTGTATAATCATCCACAAATTCCAACCATGTGTAGGGCAATTACATATCATTAATTTCATCCTCTCCCAAGCTTGTGCAACATGCTCATGATCAAGTTGCTTAAAATTCATAATATCGTTCCTAAGGGAGAACATCTTAGCGGGAGGAAAGTACTTAGAGATAAAAGCATCTTTGCATTTATTCCATGAATCAATACTATTTTTAGGCAAATAAGAGAACCAAGTTTTAGCATCTAAACGAAAATGAAAATAGCTTCAATTTGACAATATCATTATCCACATCTTTCTTCTTTTTCATATCACACAAATCAACAGAGTTGTTTAGATGGGTTCCAGCATCTTCACTGGGAAGGCCAGAAAATTGATCTTCATAACAAGATTCAATAAAGCGGTATTAATTTCACAAGATTCAGCATCGGTAGTAGGAGCAATCAGAGTGGTAATAAAATCATTGTTGTTGGTATTGGAAAAGTCACACAATTTAGTATTATCTTGAGCCATCGCGACAAGTAATCAATCCAACACACAAGCACACAATAAGCAAGCGAAAAGAGACAAACGGAAGAGGGGCGAAGAAAAGGCAAAAGTTTTCGAAAATCATTTTAGAAGTGGGGGAGAGGAAAACGAGAGGCGAATGGCATATAATGTAATGCAAGGGAGAAGAGTTTATGATGCGTACTTGGTATGGCTTGACTTGACGAATATCTCCCCGGTAACGGCGCCAGAAATCCTTCTTACTACCTCTTGAGCTTGCGTTGGGTTTTTCCTGAAAGAGGAAAGGGTGATGGAGCAAAGTAGCGTAAGTATTTCCCTCACTTTTGAGAACCAAGGTATCAATCCAGTAGGAGACGGCGCACAAGTCACCGAATAACTGCACAAACAATCAAGAACTTGCAACCAACGCGATAAAGGGGTTGTCAATCCCTTCACGTCACTCGCAAAAGTAAGATCTAATAGAGATAATAAAGTAAATATTTTTGGTATTTTTGATATATTGATTTGAAAGTAAAGATTGCAAAATAGTAAACGAGATTCAACAATATGGAAAAGAGACTTTAATATAATGGAAAAGAGACCCCGGGGCCATAGGTTTCAGTAGTGGCTTCTCTCGAGATAGCATGTATTACGGTGGGTAAACAAATTACTGCCGAGCAATTGATAGAAAAGCGCATAATTATGATGACACCTAAGACAATGATCATGAACATAGGCATCACGTCCGTGTCAAGTATACTGACTCCTGCCTGCATCTACTACTATTACTCCACACATCGACCGCTATCTAGCATGCATCTAGAGTCACTGGGAACGCATTAAGTTCATAAGAACGGAGTAACACATTAAGCAAGATGACCTGATGTAGAGGGATAAAATCAAGCAATATGATATAAACCCATCTTTTTATCCTCGATGGCAACAATACAATTCGTGCCTTGCTGCCCCTACTGTCACTGGGAAAGGACAGCGCAAGATTGAACCCAAAGCTAAGCACTTCTTCCATGGCAAGAAAGATCAATCTAGTAGGCCAAACTAAACCAATAATTCGAAGAGACTTGCAAAGATATCAAATCATGCATACAAGAATTCAGAGAAGAACCACATAATATTAATAGATAATCTTGACCATAAATCCACAATTCATTGGATCTCGGCAAACACACCGCAAAAGAGTATTACATCGAATAGATCTCCAAGAACATCGTGGAGAACATTGTATTGAGAATCAAAGAGAGAGAAGAAGCCATCTAGCTAATAACTATGGACCCGAAGGTCTGTGGTAAACTACTCACGCCTCATCAGAGAGGCAATGGTGTTGATGTAGAAGCCCTCCATGATCAATTCCCCTTCGGCAGGACGCCGGAAAAGGCCCCAAGATGGGATCTCACGGCTACAGAAGGTTGCGGCGGTGGAAAAGTGGTTTCCTGGCTCCCCCTGATGTTTTTAGGGTATAAGAGTATATACATGCGAAAGAACTACGTCAATGGAGCTATGAGGGGCCCACGAGGGTGGGGGGTGCGCCTACGCCCCCTGGGCGCACCCTCCTGCCTCGTGGATGCCTTGTTGCGTCTCTGACTTCAATTCCAAGTCTTCTGGTTTGCTTTCGGTCCAAGAAAGATCATCGCGAATGTTTCATTCCGTTTGGACTCCGTTTGGTATTACTTTTCTACAAAACTCTAAAATAGGCAAAAAAAACAGAAACTGGCACTGGGCCTCCGGTTAATAGGTTAGTCCCAAAAAAATATAAAAGAGCATATTGAATCCCATTAAACATCCAAAATAGATAATATAATAGCATGGAACAGTAACAAATTATAGATACATTGGGGACGTATCACTCGTCTCCACAGATCCGCACCAAGTTGGCTATAAAATCTGGTTTAAGTTCGGGTTGTGCAACGAGAGCCCATCTGAAGCCGTCTACTTTCTATCTCACCCGAAACTTGACCGCAAAATCCCCTCGAACCACGTTAAGCACCTGAAGCGTTTCACACTGAACCCCTAGTAATATCCCACCAGATCTTCCTTTAGGAGGTAAGACGTGCCAGGCAAAATCCATTCCTCCGGATAAAGTTCCAAGGAACTGTGAGGTATAATTATCCCGTCGTGTTTCGAGTAGCGCAATAAAATCTAATTTTTGCTCTATCGTTGTCTCTGCTAAGAACCTTTGTTTAGCCAAGTTAGCTAGACCTTTGCTATTTCAAAAGATTCCTTTCATAGGTCATTGTGGAATTTTTTATTAAGCTTAACCCTAGCACTTCTACGGACCGCCGAAGTAGGATAAATTTTCCATTTCCAGGGTCTCTTGGGATTTTCCTCATCACCCTTCGGAAGCGTGGGATCGATAGAACACGAGACAGTACCCTCCATCATTAGAGGCTCTACAGTGTCCGCATTCTCCAACCCCTCCTCATCTTCGGCTTCCAGATTTGGCAAGATATTATTACATATGTTTTCAAGAGCAACCATACCTAAATTTTTCATGTCATCGTCATTCATAGGTTTGACTGATGCGAGATTCCGAATTATTTCAGAAGCCCTCTCCGCTTCTAAATCTAATAGATCATTTATAGATTTCGCAACTTCTTTCTCATTTGAACCCAAAGAAATGCCTAAGTCATTTGCCTTATCAATAATTTCATGCTCGGTGAAATGCAGAATTGAACAATGCCTAAGTCATTTGAGTTATCAATAAGCTGTGGTATGAGCCTATGAATTGGTCCCTTTACAGTTTGGCAGCGATATTGTATTCTGCAGAATGGCTGTGGTAGGTTCTCCTTGTTGGAATACTCTACTTGATATGCTTTGTAGTAAGTTAGATAAGCTCATATCTAGATTGCACTGTCGGTAGGGTTGGTTTTGCACTGGAATTTCTTGACAGAGTTACAGAAAGAAAAGGATTCCTCTCCTCAATTTTCATGACCCAGCCCATGGATTCGTCTCCCCTTTGTCTGCCGCTCCTTTGTGACGGAAAGGAGAATCCTGATGCCTCGCCTTCGACTACTAGATAGTTTAGGGATTTAGTCCTCCTGGGCCAGCGGTCGGCCGGATGTCAGCGCTTCACTATTGAAAAATGAACATGCCTATAACTCGCCACATTTTTGAAAAGTTGTTCATGAATTTCAAAAGGTGTTCAGGTATTTGCGAAAAAAGGTTCATTTATATGAAAAGAAAATGTTCATGTACGACTACAAAAAACACATATATTGAGAAAATGTTCGCATATATTGAAATGGTTTCCATGTATTTGTCACCCAAAGGTAGTAGCAACAATTAAAAGTACCAAAAAATCATGAAATTGGAAAAGTAACAATGAAATAAAAGGGAGAAAGGGAGAAAACAAAAAGGGAAATTGAAAAAGAGAAAGGAACATAAAATAGAATAAAAGGAAAAAGAAGAAAAAATTGGTAAAATGGGTCGTCCCAATAAAAGAAGAGAGATAAAAGGATTAGAGGGGAGAGGTGGGGTTCACAGGTGTGGCCCGCGTGCATGTATTGATGTGAGGGATAGTTCACAGGAAGGACCTGAATAAGCTGTGTGTTGAAACGGGAAACCCGTGCACCAAGTTGCATATGAACCTTTTCTACACTTCCACAATAATCACCTTGAGAAAAATTTGGTTTGTGAAAGAGGCCATGAGGACAATGCTTGGGTGCACAAGATTAAACCTTCCATCAACCTTACGATCCAGCACAATGTGAAGTTTGTCGACCTCTGGGTGTGGCTTGAACACATATATTTATAAATGGACGTTGAAGACGACATCACTTGAAAATTTAAGGCAAATGGAGAGTATACAGCGGCCGCTGCTTATAGGGCACGATTCTTGGGCTCCACGCCCACAATCATGAACAAGACCATCTGGAAGGTTTGCGAACCTACCAAGGTCAAGTTCTTCTCCTGGTTGGCAGTTCAAAACAGGGTATGGACTACGGATAGGTTGGAGAAGAGGGGTTGGAAAAACTGTGGCCTTTGCACCCTTTGCGCACCCTTCATCAATCTCAAAACATGTTGTCTCGATTTCTCGGAGTTGCTCATAGAGGTGTGTGTGTGAGCTGCCAAATCCATTGATTAGAAAAGGTATTACAGGAACACCCGTCAAAAACCTAAATATTGTGTAGCTAGACTAGGTCTAAATCACCCGAATACATACAAGACGTCGGAAGGCCAACACCACACAAGACACCCGATAGAGCATCCGAGCGCCTTCGCTGCTACCATGGTGCACATAAAAAACTATCGCGTCCATCTGGGCTGCCACAAGAATATCCGTCAGCCTCGACACCGGACATGAACAATGTGTCCGAAAGAAGGCGAACCTATGCCGCTTTGATCCCCACCATATTGACATTCATAGATTGTCCAACACTCGTCGCATGTGAAGGATGCTCCTGCTGCCCATCGCCGATGGGAATAGCATCATTGGTCCCACGTTCACCATAACGACCAAACAATGCGAGCTGTCGTGGATCAACTCCACAAGCCACGAGTCCCTTTGATCGGATCCATCTCCAAAATGCCGAGGTGGTGGTGCTGCCGGCCGTCAGGGCCTCGCTCGTCGACCTCTGGGGGAGCTCCGGGGCTTGTGCTGCGGCCGGAAGGGCGTGGTGGCGTGCGCTGCAACACGCGGGGTGCGCTCACCGGTCTCGACCTCGCCGGTATGAACTTGAGCAGCGCCGGACGACTTCCTCGGCCTCAGCGCGTTCACCTCGGTCGTCCTCCCGAATGGCAGGTTCGCGGGCGGGCTGCCGGCGGCGCTGGTCTCGATCCCGACGCTCCGGGAGCTCGACATCGGCGACAACGGCTTGGCCGGCTGGTTCTGGGCCGGCCTCGGTTCGTGCGCCTTGCTAGTCCACTTCAACGCATCCGGCAATAACTTTGACGGCCCGCTCCCGGCCGACGTTGGCAATTCCACCGAGCTCTTCTTCTGCGGCACGATGCCCGAGAGCTACGATAATCTCCGAAATCCCTGGTTCGTGGTCGTGACGCGGTTATGCGGCGGGTCCGTTGGACAAAGCGGCGCTTCCGCCTCAGCCCGCCAGAGAAAACACGGTCAGGGCATCTCCAGCCGCTGGCCCCCCAGGGGGCGTCTAAAAGCGCCGCCTGGGGGTGAGCCGGCGCAAAAAATGGCCCTGGGGGCGAGTCGGTCCCCAGTCGTCGGCCCCCAGGCGTGTATTAAAAAAAGAAGGACCGTTCGGCGAAGTTATGATAAAAAGTAGTTAAATTTCGGCTAAACATGGCAAATTTCGGCGAAATTCACGCATTTTCATTACATTAACCTAATCTAAAAAAGAAAGCGGCTGAAGTCGTCGCCGCCATCATCGTCGTCGACCTTCTCCTCCTTGACGCGGGTGCCCCTGCTGGACCCGGCGTCGCCATGGCGGACTGGCGGCGGCGCGTCATCGTCGTCGTCGTCGCTGTCGCATAGGACGACGACCCCGTCTTCATCGCGGCCGCGTCGGCGCTCCTCAAGCGGTGCAGGGCGGTGCGCTGGCGCTCCTTCACCTTCTCCCGGCGCGCCTTCTCCATCGCAATGGAGTCCTGGCGCACCCATTCTAGGGTCGCGTCGTCGTCGTCGAACTCCGCCTTCACCGGCGCCAGCCCCGGCTCCGTCTTCACCGGCGCCAGCCCTGGCTCCGTCTTTGGCTTGACGAAGCACGGAGGAGCCGACGAGGAGGAGGCGCGCCGGCCGCCCTTGTTGATGACGATGCCGGCGCTGCGAGTGCGCCGGCCGAGCGGCGACTCCGCCGTGGGCTCGGCCTTGACGCCGAGTAGGGCCGAAGTGCCGGAGGAGTGCGATGAGGATCGGGAGGAGGAAGAAGAGGAGGAGGACCCGAACCTCCTTGGCGCCCATGGCCCGACGCGTCGGTGCTGCGCCGGGGGGTACGCCAACGGCGGGTCGTTGCTGCCCTCGAGGTACGTGAGCACGCCCTCGAGTGTGCGGCCGGGGACGCCCCACCAGAGGTGGCGCCCCTTGCTGTTCTGCCGGCCGCCGACCACCGGCGCGCCGTTGGTGGACGCCAATCGCTGCTGCTGGCGGCGCTCGAAATACGCCACCCAGGCCGCGTGGTTGTCGGCGGCGTACTGGGGGAGGGAGAGTTGGGCGTCAGTGAGGGACGCACGCACGATCTCGACCTCCTCGGCGAAGTACTTCGGCTTCGCCACGGCGTCGGGCAACGGGGGAATGGGCACTCCCCCGGCGCTGAGTCTCCACCCCGTTGGCCCGGCGCGCATGTCCGGCGGCGCCGGGATGTTCGCCTGGAACAGGAGCCAGGACTCCTGTTGGCGGAGCGAACGGCGGCCGAAGCCGTTGGCCGCCGCCTCATCTCCGGGGAAGCGTTCTGCCATGGCGACGGCGGGGCTGGGCGGGCTCGGGAGAGGTAGAGGGAGGGGCTGGGCGGCGGCGCTCGGGAGAGGCGGGGAGAGGGAGGGGCTGGACAGCGGCGAGGGGCGGGGCTGGTGTGGGCACAAGCGAGTGGAGGCCGCCGGCTTTTATAGCCGGGCCGCGCCCGTGTGTACGCGTGCGAGGGAGGGGAGGCGTCGGCGCGCCATCCCGTGAAGCGCCGCCCGTGAGGAATCAATGGCAAGGCTGACCGGCGACAGCCTTGCCATTGATTCCCCGCGGGAACCGAGGCCGTTGGGGGAAGACGAGGCGCCGAGTCGCTGACGCGGCTGGCCCGCGTCTTTTTCGCGCCAAAACAGCTCGCCCCAGCGTCCCCGGGCGCCCCCCAGCGCGCCGGGTTCGGGTTGGGTCCGCCGACGCTGTTTTCGGCCTAAGACAACGAAAATCGGGCTCCTGGGGACACAACTGGGCCGTTTTTTCGGTACCGGCGTGAAAAAATCGTCTGAGGAGGCCTTCCTGAAACGCGGCTGGAGATGCCCTCAGTCCAGCGGCAGCTGTGCGGGCCTTTTTGCGGGACGGCGCAGCGGAGTGGCGGGATGTCCCGTCCAATGCATGCGTCTTGCAAATCCTTTCCCCAGCAGCAGCCATGGCCAGGCCGCTGGACGACGACACGACGTCAACGGAAGGAGAATTCAGGGTAATTTCCGCTACACCTGAAAAGTTGTTGTATATTTTTCCCTGCATATTTTTGTCCGAGAGAAGCTGCCTTTCACCGGATCTGGGTTAGTCACTTCGATGTCTCAGATCTCACGGATTCCATCTCATGCAAAATCGGGTCCTCTGTTGTTTTTTCCCGTTTGATTTACAAAATTGGGTGCCTCCCTATATGAAGACGGAGACCGTGTCCGGGGAGGATCCCAAACAGATCAGGGACAGTTATATATAAATATCCAGTCCCGTGCATTGCGCATATATACAGATCAAGTAAAGCTTAATTTCTTTCTGCCTTGAAGATGTGGTTAATGACCCCAGAAGAAAGAAGGTGCCACAGAGAAAGGGAAGGACGAGGAGGCGGCAGACTATTTTCCTATGAGGACTTGTTGGACGAGATAGTGTGGGAGATCTTAATCAGGCTTCCCGTGGAATCACTGGTGAGGTTCAAGTTGGTCAGTAAGGCTTGGCGCAGCATCATCTCGGATCCTGTTTTTGTTCGTGCGCACCTCCATTACTCCAAACAGAAACATCACAACCCATTATCCTTCCTTGTCATCCCTCAGATTTATCTGGAACCGGATCCTTCCAACATTGTCTCCACCAACATCCGCCTCTACCACTGCTCTTTACAACAACAACAACAACAACAACAAGATGACAGAATGAGTAGTAATGCAAGTGCAACACTCCTTTACGGGAAGCACTTCCAGGCCGGCGAGTTTGGGTTGGTGTCCCAAATGCCACACTGCGATGGCTTGGTGTTGCTACCCACCGACACCAACACCTACATCTTTAACCCAACCATAAGAGATGTCGTCGAGCTGCCTAAGAGAGTTGGAAAGATTCAACACACAAAGCGCACAAGATGTACCGAGGGATCAAGTGATTCCATGGTATGGTAAGCATTTTCCATTACGCTTTGTGTGCTAACCCATGGTCTTCGTGAGAGTTCTTTGTGGGGTTAGGTTACGGTGTGCAAGTTCAAGTGATGTATCATGAAGAGATCAAGTGCGTGAAGCTTGTTGTCCATTGTGGTGACAATGGACTTGTGAAGATGAGCGGAAGAGTGGCTCACCCATAATGGACTATGTGGGAGCAATCAACTAGTCTTCATCGAGCCAACGCAATCAAGAAAGGTGGTCCATCTTGAGGAGGAGTAGATCGTCATCATCTAGCTCAAGTGGATTTTGTGCAAGGCAAAGGTTTGCCCTTGATAGGTTTTCTATTTTACCGGTCTCATGGTCGTTGTGGGAGACCGGGTTATAGGATCGATTGTCGTACTATCAAGGGGGGCTCTCGATGAGTTGCTTGATCGTATCGTTCGTAGAGAGCTCAAACCATTGCATCCTTGCATCATCTTTATTGGTTCTTGTTTGGTTCTTCTCCTTGTGAGATTTGGAGCTTTTGGTCATTTTCATGACAAGCTCGAGTTCATCGAAAACGGAGTTTACATGCATCTTCTATGATGTTTTCGATGTTGGAGGTTCTGTCGGTTCTTCTCTGTTGGAGGTTTCTCTCCTCTCTTGTTAGGCATACCTCCCCTGCCTCTTCTTACTATATCCAGTCTCTGTTTTGATATTACTCATTGTCTTGTATCCAACAAGCTTGAGTTTGCTCAATTCGGAGCTCATTTGCAGAAGTTATGGCAGTTCTGGTTTTATTGTTTCCCTCTATTGTCTTCTCTGCAAAATGAAGGACTCCTAGTGTTGTTGATCTGGGGCATGCGGTAGTACTGCTCTCCGGAGCGGTAGTACCGCAGTCTCCTGCGGCAGTACTACAGGTGCTCACGGTAGTACCGCTCTGTGGGAGCGGTAGTACCGTGGCCTCAGGCCAGGCGCAACTGCTCGAGCGGTAGTAGGGGTGGATGTAATTTTTTACATCCGCGCCCTACGCGGTAGTACCGCGCCGCGGGCGCGGTAGTACCGTGGGCTCTGGCCAGGCTTAGCAGCATGAGCGGAAGTAGGGCGGATGTAATTTTTTACATCTGCGCCCTACGCGGTAGTACCGCACCCCGGGCGCGGTAGTACCGTGGGCTCTGGCCAGGCTTAGCAGTATGAGCGGAAGTAGGGGCGGATGTAATTTTTTACATCCACGCCCTACGCGGTAGTACCGCTCTTCGTGTGCGGTAGTACCGTGCCGGAGTTTTGCGCAGGTCCTCCCTTAGCGGAAGTAGGTACGGAAGTAATTTTTTACTTTCGTGCTTTCTCTGCGCCTAGTGTTGCCTGCCTAACGGTAGTACCGTAGGGGCGCGCGGTAGTACCGCTCCGGCGGTTCTACCACTCGTTGCCCTGTGCAATAGGCCTTCATTTGGCCAGTGCTGCACATGCGGTAGTACCGTAACCTGCAGCGGTAGTACCGCAGCCGACCGCGGTAGTACCGCAGCTCCGTGCGATAGTACCGCGTCGTGCAGGCTGAGTGAGGGGATAACGGTTGGATTTTCTCCCACCTATAAAAGGGGGTCTTCTTCTCCATTGAGACCTAATCATTTGAGCTCGTGTTCTTCCCCCATTGTTGACCTTCTCCGAGCTTGCTATCTCTTTATCCCTCCATGGATTCTTGCTAGTTTTTAAGGGAAAAGAGAGAGGAGATCTAGATCCACGTTTCCACCAATCACTTTCTCCTCTATGTGAGGGGAATCCCTTGGATCTAGATCTTGGAGTTCTTCTTCTTGTTCTTTCTCTCATTTTCCTCCCTAGCATTAGTTGCTTCGGTGGGATTTGGGAGAGAAGGACTTGGGCACTCCGTGTGTCCTTGCCATTGCACTTGGTGCATCGGTTTGAGTTCCCCACGGTGATACGTGGAAGTTTCAAGTTGAGAAGCTTATTATTTTTGGGTGCTTGGTGCCCTTGAGCTTGTTCCTCTTGGGTGCTTTGGCGCCCTAGACGGTTGGTGGTGCTTGGAGCTCAATCATTGTGGTGTAAAACTCCGGGCAAGCGTCGGGGTCTCCAATTAGGTTGTGGAGATCGCCCCGAGCAATTTGATGGGTATTGGTGACCTCCCCCAAGGGTTTCCAAACTGTACGGGTTCGGTGACCGCCCCCAATGGTCGCCATTTGTACGGGTTCGGTGACCGCCCTTAAGGGTCCCTTAGTGGAATCATGGTATCTTGCATTGTGCGAGGGCGTGAGGAGATTACGGTGGCCCTAGTGGCTTCTTGGGGAGCATTGTGCCTCCACACTGCTCCAAACGGAGATTAGCATCTGCAAGGATGTGAACTTCGGGATGCATTTGTTCAAGCCTAAACCGTAATTATTTTAAAGCGCCTATTCACCCCCCCCTCTAGGCGACATCCTCGATCTTTCAATGAGTCTCTCAAGGCCATGAGAATTTCCATCGATGAGTGCAAAGAAAGAACCGCTAAGATGCGTGCTAAAAAATATTGGTTTGTAAATGCGTGTTCTTCTAGTTTTCGTGATAATAATGATGAAGATCTAAAAGTGATTGATGTGACTCCTATTAAATCTTTGTTTTCCAATATCAATCTTGATAAAGATGGGACTGGAGATGAGTCTACTTTAGTTAAAATTCGTCCCAATGATTCGGAGTTTTTAGATATAGATGCAAAAATTGATAAAAGTGGGATTGAAGGGGTGAAAACATTAAGTAGCAATGAGCCCACTATTTTGGATTTTAAGGAATTTAATTATGATAATTGTTCTTTAATAGATTATACTTCCTTGTTTCAATCCGTGTTAAATTCCCCCCATGCTTATAATCAAAACAAAGCTTTTACTAAACATATCGTTGATGTTGTGATGCAATCTTTTGAAGAAAAGCTTGAACTAGAAGTTTCTATCCCAACAAAACTTTATGATGAGTGGGAACCTAGTATTAAGATTAAGATTAAATATTAGGAATGCTATTTTTTTTTGTGATTTGGGTGCTAGTGTTTCCACGATTCCAAAAACTTTGTGTGATGTGCTAGGTTTCCGTGAATTTGATGATTGCTCTTTAAATTTGCATCTTGCGGATTCCATCATTAAGAAACCTATCGGAAGGATTAATGATGTTCTTATTAATACAAATAGGAATTATATGCCCGTAGATTTTATTTTTCTTGATATAGATTGCCATCCTACATGTCCTATTATTTTTGGTACACCTTTCCTTAGAACGATTGGTGCAAATATTGATATGAAAGAAGGAAAGATTAGATTCCAATTTCCGTTACTGAAAGGCATGGAATACTTTCCTATGAAGAAAACTAAATTGCCTTATGAATCTATTATGAGAGCCACTTATGGATTGCATACCAAAGATGGCAATACCTAGATATATTCGTGTTTTTATGCCTAGCTAGGGGCATTAAATGATAGCGCTTGTTGGGAGACAACCCAATTTTATTTTTGTTCTTCGCTTTTTGCTTCTGTTTAGTAATAAATAATTTATCTAGCCTTTAGTTAGATGTGGTTTTAAGTTTAATTAGTGTTTGTGCCAAGTAGAACCTTTAGGATATCTTAGGGTGGTAGTTGTGTCGATCCTGCTGAAAATCGGAAACTTTTGCGCTTAGTAAATTAGTTTTGAAAATTCCGAGAAACGTGCTTTTGATCTGATTATTTTTTATCTGGATTTGTACAAAAATTTCTCAGGTTTTCCTAATTTTTATGGAGTTTTAGAGTTACATAAGTATACGAGAGTTACACATTACTACAGACTGTTCTGTTTTTGACAGATTCTGTTTTTCGCGTGTTGTTTGCTTATTTTGATAAATCTATGAGTAGTATCGGGGGTATGAACCATGGAGAAGTTGGAATCAGTAGATATTACACCAATATAAATAAAGAATGAGTTCACAACAGTACCTTAAGGTGGTGATTTATTTTCTTATACTAACGGAGCTCATGAGATTTTCTGTTGAGTTTTGTGTTGAGAACTTTTCAAGTTTTGGGTAAGGATTTGATGGACTTTCGAATAAGGAGTGGAAATAGCCTATAATATCTACTGATGAACTTTTCAAGTTTTGGGTAAGGATTTTAAGGTACTGTTTGTTTATTTTGATAAATCTATGAGTAGTATCGGGGGGTATGAACCATGGAGGAGTTGGAATCAGTAGATATTACACCAATATAAATAAAGAATGAGTTCACAACAGTACCTTAAGGTGGTGATTTATTTTCTTATACCAACGGAGCTCATGAGATTTTCTGTTGAGTTTTGTATTGAGAACTTTTCAAGTTTTGGGTAAGGATTTGATGGATTTTCGAATAAGGAGTGGAAATAGCCTAAGCTTGGGGATGCCCAAGGCACCCCAAGGTAAAATTCAAGGACAACCAAAAGCCTAGGCTTGGGGATGCCCCGGAAGGCATCCCCTCCTTCGTCTTCGTCTATCGGTAACTTTACTTGAGGCTATATTTTTATTCACCACATGATATATGTTTTGCTTGGAGCGTCTTGTATGATTTGAGTCTTTGTTTTTAGTTTACCATAATCAACCTTGTTGTATACACCTTTTTGGAGAGACATGCATGAATCGTGATTTATTAGAATACTCTATGTGCTTCACTCATATCTTTTGAGCTAGACAATGTTGCTTTAGTGCTTCACTTATATCTTTTAGAGCACGACAGTGGTTTTATTTTATAGAAATTGTTGAACTCTCATGCTTCATTTATATTATTTTGGGAGTCTTTTGTAACAATGAATAACAACATGGTAATTTGCTTTGGTTATAAAATATGATGGGCATTCAGCATGGTAACGACGCGAAAACACCGTCATTGTCAGGTATGACCAACTAGGGTCAACCTAGGTTATTCACCCCAGAGCTCAGAATCTAGGGTACTTGAAAAGCACCACAAATTGAATTCATCATATGTTGCCGCCTCCACTTTCCGCCATCCCAACAGCGTCACACACAAGGTGAGGTCATTAACGAGCGAGAAAGGGCATCGGCATGACGCTCCGAACCTCGCGCCGTCCTAGCAATTGAATGCCGGTGGCAAGTCTGCAAACGACACCACCACGCCTCGTCTCTTGCCATGGCGTCCTCATCAACTACAGGACTAGTCATGGCATTCAGTTACCATGCGCATGTAAGATGCCGTCGATAACGGAGACACTTGTCGTTACATCCGTATGCCGACATGAGGAGCAGCTGGTGTGAGGTGGCACCACACTCCAAGGTTGAGCACTTATGAGGAGCCGTCCAACATTATCCCGAGACGCGCCCCATAGATGTTGGGGGGTGGGGGGGGGGGGGGGGATTTACTAAAATCCGGCTATAGATGCTCTTACCCCAACCAACGAAGAAGACACGCACCAATCCCAACTGCAAGGTCATCTCATCAAAACAACAAAATATCCCAACTCAAAGTGCCGTGACATACTGTGTTTCATCTTTTGACTTCGTTCAGAATATGTGGAGCAAAATCAAAAGGCAAGATTAAAGTCTTTATTGGCCTGATGATCAGATCAGGAATTAATAGTAAACGTTACGTCGATGCCCAGAACTCCGGACTGTGACGGCATTTTAACTGAACCAATAACAAACACAAAGGTACATCCATCACGTAATCCAGCCGCGCACCGTGCAGGCGGCCGGCCGGGGCGCGTCGAGCCAATGAGCCGCCGCACAACACCCCGACGGACGCCGGCAACGGGTGTTCAATTAGAACTCAAATTTAATCAGAAGGCCGGCAGCTGGACCCTGTCTTTGCAGTTGCCCTGCATCGGCAGCGGACAGTCGATGAGGTTCTTCCCGGCGCGGTCGATGCACTGGTACACCTGGAACAGCTGCGTCTCGCCGGCGACGCCCCGGTTGCACTCCAGGTTCGCCGTGAACCCGGTCCCCTCCTTGATGGCGTCCCTGATGCTGCTGAGGAAGTAGGTCTCGCTGTCCGACGGCACGATCCCGGCGTCGGCGAGGATGCCGGTGAGGTTGTGGTGGGCCTTGAAGCCGAGCGCCGTCTTGAAGTAGCCGTGCTGGTCCAGGTTGGAGCAGGTGCCGTGCTTCTCCCACTCGTGGGTCCAGAACTCGATGCTCTTCCCGCTCTTGCACGCCAGCGTCGGCCAGTTGGCGTCCAGCTCCGTCACCAGGTCCTTGATCTCCCAGAGCTTGAGGGGCTCGCTGTTGCAGTTCTCCGGCCAGCACTTCTTCTTGCGCTTGGTCACCATCTCCAGGGCGCCGTCGAGCTCGCCGCGGGTCTTGCACTTGGCGTAGTTGGGCCACAGCCCGTGGATGCCGAAGTCCGTCGCCGGCTTGCCGGTGTCCGGGAAGCAGCACCCCTTCTTCGTGTCACAGAAGGACCCTGGCCACTAGAAAGTACGTACGTCCGAAAAACAAGATGCCGATCGTTAGACTCGCCGCTTTTCTGGGAGGAATCAGGTAACCCTAACTTTGCAATCTGTACAAGAATAGATCTACAGATCGTAAAATCATCATCGATTTGGTAGTAGTGTTACTCACTTGCTGAACAAGGTAGAAGAAATCGAATTCCTCGGCGGAGGAGACGGCGACGAGAGAAAGCAGGAGCAGGGCTGACAGCACAACGAGCTTCATCTTCGCATATTAACTTTGAGATGTGTAGCCGCAGCTATCGCGCAGCTACTTATAGCACGACGACGTTATGTAACAACTTCATGAAACACGCGACAAGATTATACAATCGTATTATATATTGGTATACTAATAATAAGATGAGATATTCGGACGGAATACGCATCGATCGGTTGGAATATGCCGTCGGTTGATCGGGCTCAGTTTCGAGGAAACAACGTGCAAGCAAGCAACATGGCGTAGATGCCATAGGAGTCCAGGTAGGAGAGACAAGTGTAGATAGATTCCTGATCCTGATCCAATCGTTCAGATGAAGAGGAAAAAAACATCAGACTTCTTTTTCGGAGGAATTGTTGGAAATTTGTTATGATTGAAAAATGAAAATCGTCGGAAATTTCATCGTAGTGGTTTTTTTTTAGCATCAGTATAGACACAAGCGCTCATGTACACGCGCATACACTCATCCCTATGAACGCACACACGCACACCCTACCTCTATGAGTACCCCTATGAGCACCTCCAAAAGATTGAGCCGGCATATCATCTTGAGATTTACGAAGTCACCCTAGGCGCCTCGTCGTCGACGGAAACGTCTCCTCCCACTGAAAGCGCATCACCGGAAATTCTGAAATAAATTCAAGAATAATGCGAGCAACAGGATTTGAACCCTGATGGGTTGGGGATACCACTGTCCACCTAACCAACTCAACCACACGTTGATTCGCAATTTCATCGTACTGGTTGATGGGTCGCTTCCGTCCCCACGCAAGGCAGCTGGTGCAAGGAGTAATGAACCTGAGCTAATAATAATGCTGTCGATTATGGCTTTTTAGGTGCAACTGACATTATTAGATGGAAAGAAAGAAATTATCAATGTGAGTCAGGAGGACGAGGTTTCAATGGAGCAGTGCGCATTTTTTTTATGTTCGTTTTTCTTTCTTTCTAATATATGCTTTATGTGTGAAATAGGTCGGGGAAGACCAATTATTGGCGTGCACTTAGTTCCAACCAAGGACTTTTTTGAATGTTTAAGGTCAAACAGCGCGTGGGGCAGGTGGGACAAGAGCTGGCCGGATCAACTGCAGCTTCTGAATTTCAATGCATCGGTGATGCCGCACTGAAAGTTACAGCAAGAGTAAGACCAACACCAGTGCACGATCCCAAACGGACATCCGTTTTAGCCTGTTTTCGTCCGTTTGGGGTGGGAATGGGGCGGCCCATGTCAGGTTGGGTCCTTTGGATTGTCGTTGCGCCCAACGCGCCGCCGCGCCCTAAATCATGTTCGGGGTGGACGTGATTAAAAAAACACAAAAAAACTAAAATAAAATACGGAAAAATATAAAATAAATGCAAACATAAAAACATAAACATAATTTGGGGTTACGGCCACAAAACGGCCCAAGTTCCACGGTCCATAGCCATAATTAACATAAAAAACAAAAAAAACGCCGCCCACACGCTCCTGCCGTGCCTGTCGATGTTGTGGCCGTTGCCGTCTTCTCAGTGGCCGCCATTGTCTTCGTCATCGCTGACGAGGTCGATGTAGGCCGGCGACGTCCAGAGATGGGACGATGGTGCCTAGTACACTGGGCCAGCCTCACGGTCGTGCTTCTCCTTGCGGCCGATGTTCCAGAACCCATGGCTGCGAGGCGGACGGCCAGCGAGATCGAGGACGGGGCGAGGGAGAGCAAGGCTAGGGTTTGGGCCGTGTCGGGTTTCGAGGAGGCAGCATGGGATGGAGTGGGGAGTGTGGATAGCTACCGGTCCACGGCTTCCCATTTAAGAAGGACGGCGACCGTTCGCTGGGCGGATGACAGGTGGGACCAACCACGCGTGCACATTAATGTCGAGCGGTGGGAGGTAGGTGGCCGCCTTTCACGCGGCCCCCGACGCAGACAAGCGAGGCGTCCGTTTGTTGTCCGCCGCGACCCAAACCCCGCGCATGTTTGCGCTCGAAATGGGTCGGCCCGGACACAAAACGGACCAGATGGGTTCAGGCCGTCGGGCGCTGGGCCGTCTTGTTTGTCTGTTTTGCCTCAAACGAAACGGGATTGGACCGGATGGAGTCGCGTGCTGGAGTTGGCCTAACATATCGGGGAGTTGAAGAAGCATGGTCGGTCACATTCTTACTTGCAATTTTTGGCAATTATTGTAGATGTGGCTAGGAAGATTGGTACAAGGTGGGAACCAAAGGAGGTTACCATTGTGCAAATCATGTAGTATACTCTACTTAAGAGATGTTTCAACTCGGTCGCTCTCTGAACTTTGCAAACCATCTGGCTCGAGAGCGGCAGAGCTAACCGAGAAGGTAAAGGATCAACGCAGGGAATGGAAGACGGTGGTAGTGGTAGTCCAGCAAGAATTATCTCATGGTGGTTTCTCTCGGTGAGTGGTGTGGCGCAACCGCGGTAAGCGCTTGTAATCCTTATTTTCATTGAATAAACATCTCTATCTTAATATATAAATACTGATCAATCTGTATGTGGTGAGAATCCTCAGAAAGAGCCCGCTGCAGATTCTTGGAAAAAAAACATATTTGGGATGTCTGCGCTGAAAATGGTTAGTCCAGCTACGTTCATAAGAGCTTGTAACGATGTGGAAGCAATCAAGTCAAGATGGCCGAGTTGGTCTAAGGCGCCAGTTTCAGGTACTGGTCCGAAAGGGCGTGGGTTCAAATCCCACTCTTGACATTTTTTAGTTTTTGTTTTCGTGAACCCTCTCTTCAGTTAAAAATAATAATACCTCTCTCACACGATTCTTGCTTTCGTGAACTGCCATTTGCCTCGGAGGAGTTTCTTCTTGCTTGTTTTATGCGAGGAGTTCAGGTGGCAACCGATTCACTCTTCAGGCAAGGCAAACAATTTCAACTCCTTCAGCTCCCTTCTCCATGGCCGGAGAGTCCAGCCGGCCCTGAACTGTGTCCCGTCTACAGCATAGTGAAGTACAAACGCGTCAATGAGCAATTCTTGAACTGTGTCCCGTCTACAGCATAGTGAAGTACAAACGCGTCAATGAGCAATTCTCAGAGGCAAAGGAAATGATGTAGTCTCGACATAGCGTACGTTGTACAGCAACATCCATCTGTGGGCCTAACTGACCGCACGAGAAAATAGTCTGAACTCGCTGCAGAAAACCTTTCGTGGTGCCTCCTCAGTGCAGTTTCAGGCTTCCGGGTCAGAGCGTCTGTGCAGTACCGTGAAGCCAACTAACTCCAGAAACAGCACGCACTAGAACCTGAGTTCCGGTTCAGAGCATCTGCGCACCGTGAAGTGAAGCCAACCATCTCAGCTCAGAATACCCGACGCATCAAAAAATAGCCTCATGCATAGGATCGAGGGATAAGGGCATGTACAATGATGTTATTTTTAGTAGTGCCACGTAGGATAAAAGATGAGGTGAAGGAGAGAGAACTCATAAAAAAGACTTGTCTTCTCTTATTTAAAAAAAAACAAGAGATGATCTCTTAACACAATATGTCTCACCACGTTTTTAGGAATAGCTAGTTATTGAAGATAAGATTAAGAAATAACCCATTGTAGACATTTTTTTTTGTCATCTCTAAATTACATGTAAAACTTAAGATAAAACTATCTTATCAATCATTGTACATGTCCTAAGGCCACTCTTCAGCGTGCAAGATCGATGGACAAATATCGTGCGTGACATGAGGTCCCAAAGAAAGGCCATGGCCTCCCGCCTCCCTATTCGTGCTTTTATCTTGGGAAGTTTGAGACGGGAGAAACGCAATTGTTTTTCAGGGACGTACTTATCGACCATATGGCACATCATGGCCGCAAGAGTGATCTCATCCACTCATCCAGCTTGGTCGCGTACTTTTTTTTTTGCTTTATTCAAACGAAGATTCCTCGGACAGTCAGCGAGAAGGCTGGTCATGAGAAAGCTTGGGGTTTCATCGAGCCAGCTTTCCGTTACATACAGTGTGCAGGCATGCCTCGCACACAGATGAGCCGGAACATTAGCTGACCGATTTACATGTTGAATTACAAAAAAGGAAAAGATATGAGCTAGCTCTCCAATTTCAGCTAAAATAGGAGCCACAACAGATCTCGAGTTGTGGCTAGTATTCCAGAGGTTGACCATCTACAGGCAGTCCACCTCCATTATTACATGCGTGAATCCTTTAAGATTTGCAAAAAGAACACCATCACGTAGGTCGCGTACTTCCTTGCTTAAAGAAGCTACAATGGAGCAAGAATACTTTGCTATGCCCCTTGCACTTATGTTTCTTTACGTATGGAGTACCATTTTAACTGACTCTATTCCATCTATCACCAAAAAATACAACACCAGAATGTTGTGAAGCTTTTGCATTACCTTCATTTTCATTCTTCGCCCTTGTTTTAATTTTGAACTTCCTGTTGGGTTATACTCCCTCCGTTCCTAAATATTTGTCTTTTTAGGGATTTCAAATGACTACCACATACGGATGTATATAGACATATTTTAGAGTGTAGATTCATTCATTTTGCTTCGTATGTAGTCATTTGTTGAAATCACTAGAAAGACAAGTATTTAGGAACGGAGGGAGTAGTTAGGAATGAAAACAAAGCGGAAACGAACAAAACAAGGTGCTACCACATTTGTTTTCATATTTTTACGAAACCGAAAACGAATACAGAAACTCCAAAAATTAATACAAAAATAGGTACTATCGGAATCAAAACATATAGCGAATATGGCGCGAACACGAAAACTGAAGCGGGTGTTGACTGAAACTTAAAAAAAACCTTGAACCATAGAGGAAAACACAAGCAAACCAACAAGCTTAACCAACAAACTTAATCCTATAAAATAACCACCATAATATTGTTAACAACGTAACCACAAAATATTATGGTGGTTATTTTATAGGATATACATTTGTGCATAGTTTTTCAACTTTGGCAATACAAAACATATTTTCCGTAATCATAAGGACAAGCTCCCCATATAGTAAATCACCATAGTGTATTGGGTCATCTGCTTACAAATACAACATATTTTAACATCACAAAATAATTTGTGAAGGGAAATTTGAGGCTTGACTCCCATTGTGGAGTGCTCCTCCCAGCGCCTTAAGCGCTAGGGAGTCTAGCCAGTGCTCACGCACCACCAGTGGCGGAGATTGGAGCAAATCAAAGGCGGGGCCAAAAAGGCTAGGGAGATTAGAGCGGCTAGAAGATTAGCAGGGAGTTTAGCATTAGGGCAAGCTTATCCTTCCAATATATAACATGGAGAGGGGGGGGGGGGGGGGGGGAGGGGAGGGACCCTCCTTGGTCCCGTCGACACTCTGCCGGTGCGCACCGCCCATCATTGGCCGGACTAACAAGGAGACAAGCCCTCACCGGGGGACGCACCGGTTTCCCCGGTTAGCCAGCGCTCATGCGATTTAGAAAAAGGATTAAAAAAATTCACAAATTCAAAAAAATCATGAGCTCAAAAAAAGATAACAGATTTGCAAAAACAATCACAAATACAAAATAGTTCACGAATTCAAAAAATGTTAGCGGTTTTGGAAAAAAAATCATGAATCAGAAGAAAAAAACTGTGGATTTCAAAGTTTTCTTTGATTTGGAAACAAAGGCCTAGGATTTTGAAAAAAGTTTATCAAATATGAAAAAATCACAAAATTTGAAAAAGTTCGTTGATTTTCAAAAAGAAGTTTGTGGATTTGGAAAAAGTTCGTCGGTTTTGAAATATTAAATCATGGATTTTTAAAATAAAAAACATAGATTTGAAAAACATGTGGATTTTAATATATACATGTATTGAAAAAAGTTCATGTGTTTTAAGAAAATCATGAATTTTTTTAAAAATGGCGCAGATGAAAAAAAGGAAAGGAAAAGGAATAGGAACAAGAAAAAGGAAATGAAAAGAAAAGGCTGAATAAAAGCCATCCAGAAAACCAAAAAAGAAAAGCTGGACAATAGCTTGTAGGAGCTTCCCAAAACTAGTCGAAAGCTTCTAGAACTTCTAAAAAAATGGAAGGAGTAATTTTCGGGAAAGAAAATGGAACAACATCGCCGCGGTCGAAGAAAGGGAAAAAAAGTAAAATGGGCAAGCCCAAGTGGAGGAGGTTTAGAGCCGGACAAGGTTTGGGTATATTGTGGTTAAAATGACGGCTAGCTTCCTTGCTTGATAGTAGTACTTCGGCCACACATGGGCACTTCAGCTCATTAGGTAATTTTGTGTTCTTTGGTGGTAGGAATAAAAAACAACCATAGGTTCATAGTGCAAACAGAAAATTCCGCCATTCTGTTTTTGTTTCCGTTTTCATGTAGAAAATCGGTTTTGCAAATTTTCGTTTCCGCTTTCATATTTCCTTTTTGTTTCCGTTTTTCCAAAAGCGAAAGCTTTCACTATGTTTTCAAACCTTGGTTAAGGCTTATTAGCGACAGTAAAATGTATCAAATGTCCTGATTCTTTTCTAAAGGTGTCAAGTTCATTGTAAAAAAAAAAATCAAAACTGCATATTCTGCTCCTAAAATTATTCTAGTTGCTCACTGTAGGTCTTATGTCATGTCGACCAGCTTCGAATTATACGCGCCATAGGTTGACCGACGTCACACAACCAATATTTTTGCGAAAGAAAAACCCTTCATAGTTATATTTCTAATTTTGTGGCCCTTCTCTCGTGATTTTGCACAATGTCATTCTTGTAATCATCTTTTAGTCTCGTCTTCGCACCACGGGCCTAGATCTCACTCCCCTCAGTTACATGACGGTGGCCCCTACAATGCTCCATTCCTGAAGACTAGCATGCATGGCATAACACCCCCACTCACCCACAAACTTATATCTTCTAATTTCGCTGCCCCTCTCTCATGATTTTGCACAATGTTGTTCTAGTAATCATATTTCGGTCTCACCTCCGCACCATGGTGGCCCTTCAACTCAATACCCTATGATCCATGCCTATAGCCCCTCAAGTGCTTGTTGGGACTATGCACCCGCCTTTCGGTTCGGGAGTTTTGCACTGGCTGCATCTTTCATTTTGCTTCCCGGCATGCAGCACGAAGTGAAATATCATGCCTCTGAAACCCTTTCTCTTGTGGTCCTGTATGGGGGAGAGTCAATCAGATTTTTGGTAAGCACTCTCGTGCGTCTATGGGCTCCAACGTGGTTGCACACAATACTTTCCTAAAGATGACTAGTTCCCTGACGTAGTGGACCTCCTCGGCGTCATGGCTTCTGACGCTACTACGAACACATCATGTTCCATTGCACCATATGTAATATTATCCCTTTTGTTAGGGATCGCTTCTACAACTTTCGTACGAGTGAATTACATGGATTAATTTATTTGTTAACACAAGCATGATTATCTTAATATTGTTATCCTACATACCTGATAACATATCTAGTTTGCATTGTATTCTTATTTGCTTGATCACCATACTTATTATGATAATCATGATTTATCTACCGCATTTCTCCATTAATTTACTTCAGCAGTGCTCTGTCCTAAATACTAGCAGACAGAGCACAAACCCCACCTCCAAACTTCTGTCTTCTAAGGGATAAGTCTAAGCCATTCAACCAATCAGCTCAGCAAAAATCTAAAACTTGTGAGTAACGTCGTGCAATGTATCCATGCAAGCCATGAATGTTTTTTATAAAATCTTAGCTTTAAAGAATCATATTTGATAGTATGAACCAAACAATTGACTCAAAAGTTCTACCTATAGTGCAAATTGGGTGATATATTTGAACAAGCACAAGCACCAAATTTGGAATACATGTTTTTGTTGCGAATGAATGCTGGTGCTAATTTGGACCATCAATTAGGCATTGCAAAACTAAAAATACACTAATAATTATAGTAATGTTCATTAGAGAGTATATATATACTGGAGTAGGAAATGAATGCCAGCGTAAATTTAACAAACAAAGAGCAAGCTAGAGCATTACTAAGATGAAGAATTAAACTTCAACAGGAAAAAACCATGTTGGGAAGTGTCGTCCATCACCATCCCAGAAAATGTTTATGATCAGATTATTCATGATAAATATTTGAGTCTTTTCTAATAGGTTAGTCCTAGAAAATGTTTATGATCAAATTATTCATGATAAATAATTTGAGTCTTTTCTAAATTCTTATATGCATGATTATTGCAGCTTTACATTTCTCTTTGATCTATCCGTTTAGTTTGGTCAACTAGATTGATTTAGCAATGGGAGAGGTGCTTTGTAATGGGCTAAATCTTGCGATGCTCTATATCCCAATGGCAGAAGGGGACAAGACACATATTTGTATTGTTTTCATTAAGGAGAAAACTATGTGGTTTATTTATATTGGTTGAATTTACTTTGTCTACATCATGTCATCTTGCTTAAGGCGGTACTGAAGGAAATATGCCCTAGAGGCAATAATAAAGTTATTATTTATTTCCTCATATCATGATAAATGTTTATTATTCATGCTAGAATTGTATTAACCGGAAACATGATACATGTGTGAATATATAGACAAACATATAGTCACTAGTATGCCTCTACTTGACTAGCTCATTAATCAAAGATGGTTATGTTTCCTAACCATAGACATGTGTTGTCATTTGATTAATGGGATCACATCATTAGAATAATGATGTGATTGACATGACCCATTTTGTTAGCCTAGCACTTGATCGTTTAGTATGCTGCTATTGCTTTCTTCATGACTTATACATGTTCCTGTAACTATGAGAAATATGCAACTCCCGTTTACCGGAGGAACACTTTGGGTACTACCAAACGTCACAACGTAACTGGGTGATTATAAAGGAGTACTACAGGTGTCTCCAAAGGTACATGTTGAGTTGGCGTATTTCGAGATTAGGTTTTGTCACTCCGATTGTCGGAGAGGTATCTCTGGGCCCTCTCGGTAATGCACATCATTATAAGCCTTGCAAGCAATGTGACCAAATGAGTTGGTTACGGGATGATGCATTACGGAACGAGTAAAGAGACTTACCGGTAACAAGATTGAACTGGGTATTGGATACCGACGATTAAATCTCGGGCAAGTAACATACCGATGACAAAGGGAACAACGTATGTTGTTATGCGGTTTGACCGATAAAGATCTTCGTAGAATATGTAGGAACCAGTATGGGCATCCAGGTCCCGCTATTGGTTATTGACCAAGAATGGTTCTAGGTCATGTCTACATAGTTCTCGAACCCGTAGGGTCCGCATGCTTAACGTTACGATGACAGTTTTATTATGAGTTTATAAGTTTTGATGTACCGAAGTTTGTTCGGAGTCCCGGATGTGATCACGAACATGACGAGGAGTCTCGAAATGGTCGAGACATAAAGATTGATATATTGGACGACTATATTCGGACACCGGAAGTGTTCCGGGTGATTTCGGAGAAAACCGGAGTGCCGGAGGGTTACCGGACCCCCCCCCCCCTCCGGAGAGTTAATGGGCCACATGGGCCTTGGTGGGAAGAGAGAGGGGCGGCCAGGAAGGGCCGCGCGCCCCCTCTCCCTCTGGTCCGAATTGGACTAGGAGGGGGGGCGCCCCCCTCTTTCCTTCCCCTCCTCTCCCCCTTCCTTCCCCTCCTAGTAGGAGTAGGAAAGGAGGAGTACTACTCCTACTAGGAGGAGGACTCCTCCTCCTGGCGCACCCAACAAGGGCCGTCCGGCCTCCCCCCTCCCTCCTTTATATACGGGGGCAGGGGGCACCCCATAGACACACAAGTTGATCTACGGATGGTTCCTTAGCCATGTGCGGTGCCCCCCTCCACCATATTCCACCTCGGTCATATCATCGCGGAGTTTAGGCGAAGCCCTGCGCCGGTAGAGCATCATCATCGTCACCACGCCGTCGTGCTGATGGAACTCATCCCCGAAGCTTTGCTGGATCGGAGCCCGGGGATCGTCATCGAGTTGAACGTGTGCTGAACTCGGAGGTGCCGTACGTTCGATGCTTGGATCGGTCGGATCGTGAAGACGTACGACTACATCAACCGCGTTGTCATAACGCTTCCGCTTACGCTCTACGAGGGTACGTGGACAACACTCTCCCCTCTCGTTGCTATGCCATCACCATGATCTTGCGTGTACGTAGGAATTTTTTTGAAATTACTACGTTCCCCAACAGTGGCATCCGAGCCTAGGTTTTATGCGTTGATGTTATATGCACGAGTAGAACACAAATGAGTTATGGGCGATACAAGTCATACTGCTTACCAGCATGTCATACTTTGGTTCGGCGGTATTGTGAGATGAAGCGGCCCGGACTGACATTAAGCGTACGCTTACGCGAGACTGGTTTCACCGTTTTGAGCACTTGTGCTTAAAGGTGGCTGGCGGGTGTCTGTCTCTCTCACTTTAGTTGAACCGAGTGTGGCTACGCCCGGTCCTTGCGAAGGTTAAAACAACACCAACTTGACAAACTATCGTTGTGGTTTTTGATGCGTAGGTAAGAACGGTTCTTGCTAAGCCCGTAGCAGCCACGTAAAACTTGCAACAACAAAGTAGAGGACGTCTGACTTGTTTTTACAGGGCATGTTGTGATGTGATATGGTCAAGACGTGATGAGATATAAGTTGTTGTATGAGATGATCATGTTTTGTCGGCAACTGGCAGAAGCCCTATGGTTGTCTCTTTGTTACATAAGATGCAAGTGCCAAATAATTGCTTTACTTTATCGCTATGCGATAGCAATAGTTGCAAGAGCAATAGTTGGCGAGACGACCATGTGACG
This sequence comes from Triticum aestivum, assembly GCF_018294505.1. Classification (NCBI taxonomy): domain Eukaryota; kingdom Viridiplantae; phylum Streptophyta; class Magnoliopsida; order Poales; family Poaceae; genus Triticum; species Triticum aestivum. The sequence continues at coordinate 165,744,475 of NC_057798.1, forward strand.
ACACATTGATATAGATCAAGATGATGAAGATCATGGTGTCGTGTCGGTAACGATAGAGATCATGACAGTACTTTGGAGATGGAGATCAAAGGCGCAAGATGATCATGGCCATATCATGTCACATATTTTGATTGCATATGATGTTTATCTGTTATACATCTTATTCTGTTTTGTTTGATGGTAGCATTATAAGATGATCTCTCACTAATTATCAAGAAGTGTTCTCCCTGAGTATGCACCGTTGCGAAAGTTCTTCGTTCTGAGACACCACGTGATGATCGGGTGTGATAGGCTCTACGTTCAAATACAACGGGTGCAAAACAGTCGCACACGCAGAATACTTAGGTTAAACTTGACGAGCCTAGCATATACAGATATGGCCTCGGAACACGGAGACCGAAAGGTCGAGCGTGAATCATATAGTAGATATGATCAACATATTGATGTTCACCATTGAAACTACTCCATCTCACGTGATGATCGGACATGGTGTAGTTGATATGGATCACGTAATCACTTAGAGGATTAGAGGGATGTCTATCTAAGTGGGAGTTCTTAAGTAATATGATTAATTGAACTTAAATTTATCATGAACTTAGTACCTGATAGTATTTTGCTTGTCTATGTTTGTTTGTAGATAGATGGCTCGTGCTGTTGTTCCGTTAAATTTTAATGCGTTCCTTGAGAAAGCAAAGTTGAAAGATGATGGTAGCAATTACATGGACTGGGTCCGTAACCTGAGGATTATCCTCATTGCTGCACAGAAAAGTTACGTCCTGGAAGCACCGCTGGGTGCCAGGCCTGCTGCTGATGCAACTGACGACGTTAAGAACGTCTGGCGGAGCAAAGCTGATGACTACTCGATAATTCAGTGTGCCATGCTTTACGGCTTAGAACCGGGTCTTCAACGACGTTTTGAACGTCATGGAGCATATGAGATGTTTCAGGAGTTGAAGTTAATATTTCAAGCAAATGTCTGGATTGAGAGATATGGAGTCTCCAACAAGTTCTATAGCTAAAAGATGGAGGAGAATTGCTCAACTAGTGAGCATGTGCTCAGATTGTCTGGGTACTACAATCGCTTGAATCAAGTGGGAGTTAATCTTCCAGATAAGATAGTGATTGACAGAATTCTCTAGTCACCATCACCAAGTTAGTAGAACTTTGTGATGAACTATAGTATGCAAGGGATGACGAAAACGATTCCCAAGCTCTTCGTGATGTTGAAATCGACGAAGGTAGAAATCAAGAAAGAGCATCAAATGTTGATGGTTGACAAGATCACTAGTTTCAAGAAAAGGGCAAAGGGAAAGAAAGGGAACTTCGACTAGAATGACAAGCAAGTTGTCACTCCCACGAAGAATCCCAAAGCTGAACCAAAGCCTGAAACTGAGTGCTTACATTGCAAAGGAAATGGTCACTGGAAGCGGAAATGCCTTGAATATTTGGTGGATAAGAAGGATGGCAAAGTGAACAAGGGTATATTTGATATACAGGTTATTGATGTGTGCCTTACTAGTGTTTATAGTAGCTCTTGAGTATTTGATACGTGTTCGGTTGCTAAGATTAGTAACTCGAAACAGGAGTTACAGAATAAGCAGAGACTAGTTGAAGGGGAAGTGACGATGAGTGTTGGAAGTAGTTCCAAGATTGATATGATCATCATCGCACACTCCCTATACTTTCGGGATTAGTGTTAAACCTAAATAAATGTTATTTGGCATTTGCGTTGAGCATGAACATGATTTGATCGTGTTTATTGCGATACGGTTATTCATTTAAAGTTAGAGAATAATTGTTATTCTGTTTACATGAATAAGACCTTCGATGGTTATACACCCAATGAAAATAGTTTGTTGGATCTCGATCATAGTGATACACATATTCATAATATTGATGCCAAAAGATGCAAAGTTAATAATGATAGTGCAACTTATTTGTGGCACTGTCGTTTGGGTCATATTGGTGTAAAGCGCATGAAGAAACTCCATAAAGATGGATTTCTGGAATCACTTGGTTATGAATCATTTGATGCTTGCGAACCGTGCCTTTTGGGCAAGATGACTAAAACTCCGTTCTCCGGAACAATGGAACAAGCTACTGACTTATTGGAAATAATACATACCGATGTATGCGATCCAATGAATGTTGATGCTCGTGGCAAGTATCATTATTTTCTGACCTTCACAAGATGATTTGAGCAGATATGGGTATATCTACTTGATGAAACAGAAGTCTGAAATAGTTGAAAGGTTCAAAGAATTTCAGAGTGAAGTGGAAAAATCATCGTAACAAGAAAATAAAGTTTCTGCGATCTGATCGCGGAGAAGAATATTTGAGTTACGAGTTTGGTCTTCAATTAAAACAATGTGGAATAGTTTCATAGCTCACGCCACCTGGAACACCACAACGAAATGGTGTGTCCGAACGTCGTAATCGTACTTTACTAGATATGGTGCGATCCATGATGTCTCTTACTGATTTACCGCTATCGTTTTGGGGTTATGCTTTAGAGACGGCCGCGTTCACGTTAAATAGGGCACCATCAAAATCCGTTGAGACGACGCCTTATGAACTGTGGTTTGGCAAGAAACCAAAGTTGTCGTTTCTTAAAGTTTGGGGCTGCGATGCTTATGTGAAGAAACTTCAACCAGATAAGCTCGAACCCAAATCGGAGAAATGTGTCTTCATAGGATACCCAAAAGAGACTATTGGGTACACCTTCTATCACAGATCTGAGGGCAAGGTTTTCGTTGCTAAAATCGGATCCTTTCTAGAGAAGGAGTTTCTCTCGAAAGAAGTGAGTGGGAGGAAAGTAGAACTTGATGAGATAACTGTATCTACTCCCTTGTTGGAAAGTAGTTCATCACAAGAACCGGTTCCTGTGACAACTACACCAACTAGTGAGGAAGCTAATGATATTGATCATGAAACTTCAGATCAAGTTTCTACTGAGCCTCGTAGGTCTACCAGAGTAAGATCCGCACCAGAGTGGTACGGTAATCCTATTCTGGAAGTCATGTTACTTGACCATGATGAACCTATGAACTATGAGGAAGCAATGATGAGCCCAGATTCCGCAAAATGGCTAGAGGCCATGAAATCTGAGATGGGATCCATGTATGAAAACAAAGTATGGACTTTGGTTGACTTGCCCGATGATCGGCAAGCCATTGAGAATAAATGGATCTTTAAGAAGAAGACTGACGCTGATGGTAATGTAACTGTCTATAAAGCTCGACTTGTTGCGAAAGGTTTTCGACAAGTTCAATGGGTTGACTACGATGAGATTTTCTCACCCGTAGCGATGCTTAAGTCTGTCCGAATCATGTTAGCTATTGCTGCATTTCATGATTATGAAATTTGGCAAATGGATGTTAAAACTGCATTCTTGAATGGATTTCTGGAAGAAGAGTTGTATATGATGCAACCAGAAGGTTTTGTTGATCCAAAAGGTGCTAACAAAGTGTGCAAGCTCCAGCGATCCATTTATGGACTGGTGCAAGCATCTCGGAGTTGGAATAAATGTTTTGATAGTATGATCAAAGCATATGGTTTTATACAGACTTTTGGAGAAGCCTGTATTTACAAGAAAGTGAGTGGGAGCTCTGTAGCATTTCTGATTTTATATGTAGATGACATATTATTAATTGGAAATGATATAGAATTTCTGGATAGCATAAAGGGATACTTGAATAAAAGTTTTTCAATGAAAGACCTCGGTGAAGCTGCTTACATATTGGGCATCAAGATCTATAGAGATAGATCAAGACGCTTAATAGGACTTTCACAAAGCACATACCTTGACAAAATTTTGAAAAAGTTCAAAATGGATCAGGCAAAGAAAGGTTTCTTGCCTGTGCTACAAGGTGTGAAGTTGAGTCAAACTCAATGCCCGACCATAGCAGAAGATAGAGAGAAAATGAAAGATGTTCCCTATGCTTCAGCCATAGGCTCTATCATGTATGCAATGCTGTATACCAGACCTGATGTATGCTTAGCAATAAGCTTGGCAGGAAGGTACCAAAGTAATCCAGGAGTGGATCACTGGACAGCGGTCAAGAACATCCTGAAATACCTGAAAAGGACTAAGGATATGTTTCTCGTATATGAAGGTGACAAAGAGCTAGTCGTAAATGGTTACGTTGATGCAAGCTTTGACACTGATCTGGACGATTCTAAATCGCAAACCGGATACGTGTTTTTATTAAACGGTGGAGCTATAAGTTGGTGCAGTTCTAAACAAAGCGTCGTGGCGGGATCTACATGTGAAGCGGAGTACATAGCTGCTTCTGAAGCAGCAAATGAAGGAGTCTGGATGAAGGAGTTCATTACCGATCTAGGTGTCATACCTAGTGCATCGGGACCAATGAAGATCTTCTGTGACAATACTGGTGCAATTGCTTTGGCAAAGGAATCCAGATTTCACAAGAGGACCAAGCACATCAAGAGACGCTTCAATTCCATTCGGGACCAAGTCCAAGTGGGATACATAGAGATTTGCAAAATACATACGGATCTGAATGTTGCAGACCCATTGACTAAGCCTCTCTCACGAGCAAAACATGATCAACACCAAGACTCCATGGGTGTTAGAATCATTACTATGTAATCTAGATTATTGACTCTAGTGCAAGTGGGAGACTGAAGGAAATATGCCCTAGAGGCAATAATAAAGTTATTATTTATTTCCTCATATCATGATAAATGTTTATTATTCATGCTAGAATTGTATTAACCGGAAACATGATACATGTGTGAATATATAGACAAACATATAGTCACTAGTATGCCTCTACTTGACTAGCTCATTAATCAAAGATGGTTATGTTTCCTAACCATAGACATGTGTTGTCATTTGATTAATGGGATCACATTATTAGAAGAATGATGTGATTGACATGACCCATTTCGTTAGCCTAGCACTTGATCGTTTAGTATGCTGCTATTGCTTTCTTCATGACTTATACATGTTCCTGTAACTATGAGAAATATGCAACTCCCGTTTACCGAAGGAACACTTTGGGTACTACCAAACGTCACAACGTAACTGGGTGATTATAAAGGAGTACTACATGTGTCTCCAAAGGTACATGTTGAGTTGGCGTATTTCGAGATTAGGTTTTGTCACTCCGATTGTCGGAGAGGTATCTCTGGGCCCTCTCGGTAATGCACATCATTATAAGCCTTGCAAGCAATGTGACCAAATGAGTTGGTTACGGGATGATGCATTATGGAATGAGTTAAGAGACTTACCGGTAACGAGATTGAACTGGGTATTGGATACCGACGATCAAATCTCGGGCAAGTAACATACCGATGACAAAGAGAACAACGTATGTTGTTATGCGGTTTGACCGATAAAGATCTTCGTAGAATATGTAGGAACCAGTATGGGCATCCAGGTCCCGCTATTGGTTATTGACCAAGAATGGTTCTAGGTCATGTCTACATAGTTCTCGAACCCGTAGGGTCCGCACGCTTAACGTTACGATGACAGTTTTATTATGAGTTTATAAGTTTTGATGTATAGAAGTTTGTTCGGAGTCCCGGATGTGATCACGGACATGACGAGGAGTCTCGAAATGGTCGAGACATAAAGATTGATATATTGGACGACTATATTCGGACACCGGAAGTGTTCCGGGTGATTTCGGAGAAAACCGGAGTGCCGGAGGGTTACCGGAACCCCCCTCCCCCCCCCCCCCCCCCGAAGAGTTAATGGGCCACATGGGCCTTGGTGGGAAGAGAGAGGGGCGGCCAGGAAGGGCCGCACGCCCCCTCTCCCTCTGGTCCGAATTGGACTAGGAGGAGGGGGGGCGGCGCCCCCCTCTTTCCTTCCCCTCCTCTCCCCCTACCTTCCCCTCCTAGTAGGAGTAGGAAAGGAGGAGTCCTACTCCTACTAGGAGGAGGACTCCTCCTCCTGGCGCGCCCAACAAGGGCCGGCCGGCCTCCCCCCTCCCTCCTTTATATACGGGGGCAGGGGGCACCCCATGGACACACAAGTTGATCTACGGATCGTTCCTTAGCCGTGTGCGGTGGCCCCCTCCACCATATTCCACCTCGGTCATATCGTCGCGGAGTTTAGGCGAAGCCCTGCGCCGGTAGAGCATCATCATTGTCACCACGCCGTCGTGCTGACGGAACTCATCCCCGAAGCTTTGCTGGATCGGAGCCCGGGGATCGTCATCGAGCTGAACGTGTGCTGAACTCGGAGGTGCCGTACGTTCGGTGCTTGGATCGGTCGGATCATGAAGACGTACGACTACATTAACCGCGTTGTCATAACGCTTCCGCTTACGGTCTACGAGGGTACGTGGACAACACTCTCCCCTCTCGTTGCTATGCCATCACCATGATCTTGCGCGTACGTAGGAAATTTTTTGAAATTACTACGTTCCCCAACAGGTACTCCATTTTTATTAACTTAATACTCTAGATGCATGCTGGATAGCGGCCGATGGGTGGAGTAATGGTAATAGACGCAAGCAGGAGTCGGTCTATTTGTCTCGGACCTGATGCCTATATACATGATTATTGCCTTGAATATCGTCATAACTATGCGCTTTTTATCAATTGCCCAATAGTAATTTATTTATTTACCCACCGTATGCTTTTTGTTCGAGCGAGAAACTTCTAGTGAAAACTATGGCCACTGGATCTACTTTTATCATATATAAAACCCCAAAATACCTTGCTACAATGTATTTACCGTTATTTTATTTTTGTGCTTTAATCACTGCGAGATTTGATCCTTGCAATTAACCGCCGAGGGGATTGACAACCCCCTTGTTTGCATTGGGTGCAAGTATTTGCTTTTGTGTGTAGGTGCTGCTGACGAGGTTTCGCGTGGTTCTCCTACTGGATTGACAATCTTGTTTCTTCATTTGAGGTGTAGCCTGTGATCGTCCTATGTGTTCTTCATTTCTTCATGTGCCCTTATTCCGGCTTCGATTGTGTGACGTCTTGGGCTTGTTGAAGGTCTTCTAAAGCCATGTTCATGTCTTCATGACTTCATTTGAGGTGTTTGCTAACCAAAGTCCATCACCTTGCATCCATGCGACTAAAACCTTGTATACTAGCAAACGTCATTAGTTCATGAATTAGTGTTGACATACAAGCACCAAAATAACTAATGGCCTATTACTAGGGTGCGATTATGCATCACCCGCGGCGACAAAAAATAATTTATCGCCGCAGGACACTGATGTGTGGGGAACCAGAGGAGGAGCGGGGAGTCAGGGGAGGATTAGGATTTGGGTAGTTGCATACATGCAAAGGGTGACAAAACAGATGATGGCATCCACATGCAAAGTTATTCAGAATTTAAAAAGCTATAAATTTTAAATGGAGTATCAAAATTAAATTCCGATTGCACCATTGGATTTATGACAATAAAAGCTTCACAACTAGATCCCACTTGACTATATTTTGACGAACTTTTTTTATTTGTATAATCAAAGTTGTATATTTTATGCGACATATAATTGTGGAACAAAAAATCACTGAAGGAGAACAAAATATTCTTTGAGGTGGAAAAAATATCCACTGGGGTGGAACAAATATTCACTGAGCGGGAACAAATATTCACTAAAGGGGAATAAATATCCACTGGAGTGGAACAAATATTCACTGAGCGGAAACAAATATTCACTTAACGGGAACAAATTTTCTCTGATGTGGAAAAAATATTCACATAACGAGAACAAATAGCCACTAAGGTGTAACAAATATCCACTGAGGTGTAACAAATATCCACTAAGCGGGAACAAATATTTACTAGAGGGGAACATATATTCATTGAGGTGGAACAAATATTCACTTAGCGGGAACAAAATTTCATTGATGAGGAACAAATAGTCACATAGTGAGAACAAATATTGATAAAGAGGGAACAAATATTCACTGAGGTGGAACAAATACACACTGAGATGGAACAAATGAAACATCAATGAACACTACAAAAAAAAAGAAAGAAATAATAATAATAAAGAAAGAAAATAAAAAGAAAAGGAAATATAAAACACAAAAAGAAAGGAAAATTGAAAATAAACTAATAAAGAAAGAAAAGGGAAGAAATGAAAAAGAAACAGAAAAACAGAAAAGAAAAAAAAACACAGGAGGAGGAGGAGGCGCGGTGGGAAGGGGGAAGTGTGATGACAAGTTGCTATTTCTAGGTCCATTTTCCTTTGCGCAACCAAATTATCAGGCCGGAAAAGAAAAAGAATAGTACGTACGTGGAAAAAGAAATTCTAGTGAGCCGAGCCCAAGTCCGATCCTGATTCTGCTCCTCAATTAGACTAATCAACCCGCCGCGGCATCATATATCATCATATATGTATCGGAACCGCCTCTTCGAGTCTGCTCAGCTTCGTCGTCTTGGATTGATTTTCTGATCGCCGGCTCGCGGCGGCGACTTGTTAGTTGATTCGTCGATCGCCTCCCTCTCCGGCCGGCCAGTTCTTTATTTTATATATACAGATCTAGTAAATAGATCGGATAATAGTAAGATGGCTTCTTCATCATCAGGTACGGCGGCTGCTCGACCTCGATCTGTTGTCGCGCTAATTTTTAATACCATCATAAATCATTCGTCAGAATAGGTTGGTTTAGTAATTTGTGTTTGTGTTAGTGGATTGCATTGCAGCTCGCGGCGGATCGGCGCCTGCGCAACACGGAGGAACGACGACGACGGTCAGCCTTCCAGAGGTATGATCGATAAAACGCAGTTCAAAGGGTTGGATCGCATGCAAACTTGCAAATTATTATTCATCAGAATTACATACTTCCTCTGTTCCATAATGTAGTGCCTATAGATTTTTACAAAAGTCAAACATTACAAACTTTGATCATGTATATAGAGAAAAGTAGGTACATCTAGAATACCAAATGCACATCATTGGATACATCATAAGTTATATTTTCATAATTTACATGTTTGATATTGTAGATGTAGACAGATTTCTCTATACACTTGGTCAAAGTTGGCAAAGTTTGACTTTCACAAAAATCTATAGGCACTACATTGTGGAATGGAGGGAGTACATTTATGTCTTGTTCTTACGTACGTACTGTACTATATATGCAGGATATCTACACTCGCTGATGCCGTTGCGAGATGCTGCTCAGGCTGCCTGCGTATCCCATGCCTTTTTGCGTTTCTGGCGATCCTATGGCAGGCTCGACTTTGACATTTACACACTAGGATTACTGGATGTAGGCCGCCGCCTGTTGTCGTTTGGTCCCATTGACAAAGAATTACCAGTTATAGAGGATCAACTGAGGAGGGGCGTCATTGCAACATTCGACGAGTACTTCGAAAAGAATAGTCCTATCATAAAAGAATTCTCTGCCAGAGTTGATCACATCATGCATAACCACGTCGGAACAGGTGTTCAGACATTCAGGCTTGTACCTCCCCATGGCTTCTACATAAACCCTGCTGTTCTTGACCGCTGGTTCCAAGCTGTCATCGCACAGGGGATCAGTGAATTTTACCTGTACCTAGACATGGGCGATGAGGGGCTAGGTTACAACTTCCCGTGCTCCTTGTTATCTACTCCCTCCGTTCGGAATTACTTGTCTCAGAAATGGATGCATCTAGAACTAAAATACGTCTAGATACATCCATTTCTGCGACAAGTAATTCCGAACGGAGGGAGTAGCAGCAACAGGGGATGCTCGACGATTACATCTTTCTCCATTGCTGGTTGCGGTCTCCATTCCCTGGACAGGGTTGGCTGCTTGATAAGCTTGTGTGTAGTGCATCTGCACAGGATGCGTGTTACTGGGGAGGAACTTATCTGCTTCCTGTCTACTTCTCCTCGTTTGCAGAAGCTGCAACTTTCCTACTGCAATGACATGGTTTGCCTGAAGATACCTCATTCCCTGTCGCGGCTCAAATTGCTGCTGGTACGCAACTGCAACAGTTTGCAAACGATTGGATGCGATGCTCCACAGCTCAAGAGCTTTGGATATGATGGGTTGCCCACAACGCAGATCTGCCTTGGAGATTCATCACCCTTAGTGAGGGAGATGAGAATGTCTGGTATAGATGATGAGCCTACAGGCATGCTCTGTTATGCCACCACTAAGCTTCCTTCAGTCGCGCCAAATATTAGCTCGCTTGTCCTATCATCATGCTTTGAGGTCAGTGCATGTTGGCTTCAGATTGTTACTGTACGGTCATTTTTCACAGATATATCAGAATTATCTTTTGTCCCACTCCCCACACGCACACATCATCCCACCAAAGACATTGACAGCTTTCTTTGGCTATCAACATTTTTTTACAGCTTCACAATGTTATTGTAGTTTTGGTGGGCTTTGTTACAAATATGTGAAATCAGTATTGCCATTTTTTTACCTGAGCATACGCATATATATAATAACCATATGCTAATAGTTGAGCATCTCTGTTGTTTCTTCAGATTGCAACTCCAATGAAAAAGCTTAACAAATTCCGCCGCCTCAAGTACTTGGAGATACAGCTTCATACGCCAAGACGTTGTCCAGACTTTGATTTTTATTCGCTGGTTTCTATTCTTAATGCTTGTCCTGTCCTGGCTACTTTCATCTTGCGTGTAAGTCAAATTTTCCCCATATGAAAGCCTAAATTCAAGAAATATGAGCTTTTACTGTTGAATTATAGTATTTGTATACGTACCTTTAATTTTTGTCTGTATATGTAAGATCTTTTCCCGTTTATTTAGTCAGCTGACTAATCAAAGACATGTACGTGATGCATATATTCATACATGCATGCAGTTAGAGATGCGCGATGCTGATGATGCCATTCCGGGAGATCCTCATGGTGATTCCTCGCAACGAAAAACGCATATGAGGGGGCAGGGCCGTCGCAAGTTGAAGAATGTGCTAACGAGGGGATTTCCTTGTGCAAAAGGTTTGGTTGAGCTAACAAGTCACATCCTTGAGACCGCAGCATCCTTAAAGCGCCTGGTACTAGACACTAAATATGGCTGCCATACGAGGGATTGCATTGGCATATGCTCGCCTTTAACGAGAAAGGCCCTCTTGGAAGCACGGAAAGCTGTAGATGTCATCAAGACATACATCGAGAGTAAAGTCCCCTCAAGTGTTAAATTCAAGCTTATCGAGCCATGTGCCAAGTGTCACGCCGATGACGCATAACCTGCTTGTTAATTAGACCTCCTCCAATAGTTGCATAAGAGCTGGTTCAATTTTATTTTTTATATTTTGATAGAAGAGAGAAAAGAACTATCTTTCGATTAAGAGATAGCCTTATGCACACACTTTAAGATTATATGAAGATGACGTGTGGGTGGGGTCATTCATATTATAAGATATGTGCTAAAAGATACTCCCTCCGTCCTATAATGTAGGATGTTTTGTGACACTACACTAGAGTCAAAAAACTTCCATTATGAGACGGAGGGAGTAGATCATTTAAAGAATTGTGTTTTAGATTGTTTAGAGCTTGGTACTGGCACATACCATTGGAGGAGGCCTTAAAAACTTTTTTTATTGCAATACCTTAATTAAAAAGCATCAATGGCACCTCCTAGCCAGCTTTTCTACTTTCCTCTTGTTGAGAGGAAAAATGAATCAACCCGATTCTTTACTAGATGGCATCTCCTATTTATACAAGGGAAAGGACACCATTGGAAAAGGTGTCTTGTTCAGAGGAGCTGCCTGTTCGGCAGGAACCGACGCGGCAGTTTTACAACTGCCTGAGGTTAGTACAAGCAGGGATTAATTCCATAATTAACACATGGTTAATTAATTCTAACACTCCCCCTAATCAATGCTTGATCTTGTGAGCAGACATCATCTTGATAAAGTTTCCTCCAAAACCCTGTGGGAAAAATGAGGATAGAGGTGTTTGATATGTTGCCAAAAACTCCTTCAAACCCAGTAGGAAAAATAAGAAGAAAATGCCGCAACATATAATGATTATTGTCTGTTTAACTCAATATGAGAAAAACTCATAGAATTAAAGGACAATAAATATGTCGTATATACTTTCTTAAAAACCCCGGTGGGGAAAACAGAAAATATGACATATGGTCTTGTGTTGATATTACCTCATTAAAAACCTTCATGAGAACCTATAAAGTAAACTCATGAAGGGAAAAAGAGTATAATATGATGCTTTTAACAGGAACAATTCAGGAAGATACTCCCCCTGATTCTTGCAAATTCCGAAGCCGTCATATACCAATTCCATGAACATATTTCCGGAATGTAGAAGTTGGTAGAGACTTGGTGAACAAATCAATCACATGATTTGACTTACAAGATATGCAATATATTGATATTGCTTATTATGTAACATGTTTGCATCCGGGCAACACAAGCAACATTATCTTGGAGATAATGGTTGGTGGATGTAGCCATGATGTCTGTTTCGAAGACTCTTCATGAGAGGGCTACCACACCTAGTAGGAACACTAAGCTTGTCTACGATCTGACATAGTGGGGATCTGATCGATGTATCCAATGATATCGGTGTTCACATTTCTATGAAACTGAAAAACCAGAACAAAATGTTTGATGCCTTGGAGATATCGAAAGATATTCTTGAGTACCAACCAATTGTGTTTGGTGGATCCAATGGCTTATGGAACATTGAGTCCCAATATCTCATTTCCATCATCTCTTGGTCTAAATTGATCTTTCTCTACGTCTAGAGAATGAACTACCATGAGAGTTATGGATGGATAAGATTTGTCCATAATGAATTTCTCCAATATATTTTGGATATAGACAACATAGTAAACCATAATGTATGAATGAAGGTGCTCAAATTGTAGTAACGAGCGGTATTTTGGTTTACCCAAATCCTTCATTTTAAACTCCGTCATTTAGATGATTACATGTGTCATCATTGCAGACACACAAATATGGATAATCATCATTGTAGGAGTAATCCTTGTGCATAAGGAACCCACTACGTCGGTTGTACCATATGTACCGACAACAATAAGTCGTATGGTGACTTACTGATTCTACACAATGTATGTTGCGTTTTGTATTTCGATTCAGAATTGAGATTCCATCGGGAATCAATCATATATGTCTGACTCTAGTGATCCACATGGATATGCGATCACTACATCTATCAACTGCAGAGATAGATGATTTTGTACTGCCAATTATATAAGTTACCGGAATGAGATTCCACCTCTGGAGAATAGTTAGGTATCTGCGTAAACCCTTGTGCTACAATACTTGCCAACTGTCCAATCTGTCCCAACAGAGTTAGGCATTCCTTCTGAGCTAGCTAGGGAGTCAATAGCAAGACCGGGTACAACAATCTTTGTTTCACCACCTCGTTGTTCTCAATTCTGTTTCCAGAAGAAACTGTTGTAGGTATTGCTTATGAATACCTTCCCATTATTGAGCAAGATCATTTCTACCTAGATTATACACTTTGCTTGAGTTCAGTCCGAGTGTTGTTCACACTTTGCCATGGCCATGGTCTTTGGATCTGAATCAATTGAAAGGTTTTTCAATCTAGTTGAGAAATGTATGTCGACAGTTGTAGACTTCCGATTGTATGATTCTCCAGAATCTATATATCAATATATAGTTGATGGAAATATCGTTACCCATGGTGACTGCTCGCGATTTCCCAATGCGATTGAGTCGGGTATTCCGATGTCCCGGTCATTGTGTGCACTATGACCTGGGTTGGTGGAGGTTTCCCGTCCACTGGGTGTATACTACCCATTAGGTGTCTGCCAACGTGAAGTTGACTTGCATTTACTGATTCACAGGCCTTGATATCCTTACTTGCGAGAAGCTGAATCCTGATGTACTTCTGCCATACATCTCCCCTTGTTGCTTTGAACGGGGAGTGGAGTGGATTTTGTTGGTACCTCCACTCTTTCAGGCATACTTTTGCAGGATTGTAGGATTGTGTGACACCTTTATAGTCAGTAAATGAATCTGGCAGGTTATTTGCAATATGTTGCAAATCTTCTGAACACATGGTTCAGCTCTTTGATTACGTGGATATGAGGCAGAAATGTGTTGAACATTCCACTAATTTCCTGGCATTCTTTATGGTACTTGAATTCTCCCCCTAATGTCTGGAAATATTCCTCATTGAATCAACATACTGGCCTTGAATAACTCCCCATGTGAGGGGCTTGAGGTATTGACGGTAATACAGTTATTCCTCACATAGATCCCAACTATATGTTGAGGGGCCAATGATGTATGTCGGGGTGATGATATCGGTGTGTAACCGAATTACCTCAGATAGGAAATACTTGGTAGATTTCCACGTATCAAAGATAGAGGGGAATAAAATTATGCAGTTTGGTCATGAGCATGTAAAACTCCATGACTCCAACGTAAAGTTGGTAAGTTGCAATTTCAAAGTAAAGATCATGCAATGAGCTCAATTCTTTGGATGGGATTCTAGCAACCCATTTTGAGTCTAGACATTAGGACAAATTGCTAAACTTCAATCCTAGGGCCATAGAAAAAGGCACTCAAGGAGAATTCTGCAAATGCTATCCATTCAATTTGTTTGAAATCGATGTCAGGATAATGAGTCAATGGTTTCGTGTGAATAAAGCACACTTGAGACCATCATGTAGATGTGTCTTATAGAACCATGGAACACCTGAATAGTCTAGTCAATGGATGGGAAGAGCCACTTACCTCAACTTGATGCATTCAAGGAGTCTGAGTGGTTCAGCGTAAACTTTAAGGTGCGCGAGCCTTAAAATTAGCTTCCCTGTGTCACATGTAGTGCACACAAAATCCAAATATTGTTAGAATTTAGCATCATAACAATCATAAACTATTGGAATTGTTGATAGTTTCAGTTTCAACCCAATGTCTCGATGACCAAGGCGAGTATGCCAAGTTTGCCATGTATAAGACATTTTGGAAAACTATCATGGGTGCAACATGTGCTACGGGTTTTGTAGTATGTGTAGTACAATCCAGATGGTACATAGAGAATATGTTTTCCATATCCGTTGCATATGGTAAAGAGAATGTATTCCTCTTTGTTGTCATCATAAGTTTTACTATGGAAACTATTTGAACGGATACCTCTATAGTTTAGTAGGGTACGAGTTAAACCTGGGAAGTAATAAAGCATACCGAAATTACTCGAGTACCCACAGGGATAGTAAATATGACTCGAATTGAGTCAACAAATACCTCATCGCATCCAGCGATTTTAAAATATCTCCTTTCTCTCAATGAGAGCGGAAACATTGGACTTCCCTGAGTATAGAGTTTGTGGTGCATATGCCCACACGACACATATCAATTTTCATCGGATTGACTCCTGTAGAAATCTATATATAGACATGAAGATTCTCAAGAAAATTAATGTCGGATATATAGAATACATACTAATGAATTTGTATCAAAGTGCTGATACAATATATTGTGATATAAAATATATAATGACAACAATAATCATGTTCTTATTAGAACATCATAAATGAACATAAATAAATAGATCACTAAGGAGACTAAGGGACTAAATGTATAGTCTCCAAACATGACGGTTGATGCATATTCAACAATCATGCTCTCCATGCTCATAGGGTCTCGTGACAGCTTGATGGTGTCATGTTGAGGGTTTGAATTGAGTTTCAAACCATTACCCTTGAGGTCCTTTGCGTCCTGGTGGCATGGCTTGGATTGCACGCGCTATCCCATGGGACACAAGAGTGATCATGATGTCCATGGCCCAGGAAGGGCAATGATGGCAATTGAGGGCGAATGCCTCAAATTCTCTAGCCACCGATTACCAGAGATAATTAATTTACAGGCGGTAAATTAAAAACCATCATGATTGTGTAATAAGAATGCAAAAAAAATACTCAAGTGTAAACTTGAAAAATTCCGAACCTCAATTGTGTGAACATAACACATTGAAGATCACTTAGATCTCATAGTAATAGGTTGCACAGCCATTACCTTTGTGTATGCTACAATTTAGATATAAGGAATACACGTTGAAGGTAATCGCTTGTCGAGTCTGACAAAGCGTAGACCTTACAGTAAGAGGGGATAGTCTGCAAATGAGCAGTAGATCCCAACTCATTACCTTATGATTCCAAATATAATGAGGGAGAAATATTCAAAAATTTGCAAGTTTGATATGCGAGAGAAGATGATCTCAATCGCAAAAACATGTTCAAGAAAACTTGATATGTGGTAAACACATAGAACATGTCATTATTCCCAGATGGAAATCTGGTACTCAACAGAACATTACTGATGTACTGAATTTGTCTTTGCAAGAGATTAAAAATCTCAATTGCAAATGGACGTAATAAATTTCGACCATGATAAACGTGGAAAAATATTACATCAACTAAAGATCTGGAATACATCTCAGTACTCAAAAGATGTATACTACTATTGTAATGAATAGTAATGATGTTGCAAACTTGACATTCAAGTGAAAACTTGAATTGTATAGACCTCAAATGAAATGAGATGATCTTGTATCAAGTTGCATGATAATTCAGCGGAGTGAATTAATATTGCGCGAGAGAAAATTAATCTCAATCTCAATGAGATTGTTTTCCAAGAGAAGAAAATTCTCAATCGCAAATCAGTACTGTAGAGGTACTGAATTTATCTTTGCAAGAGATAAAAGAAAATCTCAATTGCAAATAATAGATATAAATAATCTCAACATATGTGGGCATGGAAATTATTTATATCATAATTTTATTCTGGAGAACAATACTCAACAGAAAAAATAATAATTTATAAACAACATGGTCAAAAACAGGTAAATACTAGTAAATAGTATACTGTTATCCGAACCGATTCTCAAAAATTCCAGAAATGGAATTGTATTGTTGCAAAAATCGGACGTGACCACTGTTTTAGCCTCTTCTGCTAATTCCTGCAATATAGGGATCATAGTGCAAAATGGCAAAAGGATAAGGTTTGCCTGTCTTCTCCCGTGCGGTTACTGCAACTATCGTCGCCCCTCGGGCTCGCCGGCCACAACCGCTGGGCAGGGCGCGGGAGCGCTGCCGGGCGTAGGTGGGCGGGGCCGGCCACGGGCACGGCCGGGCGGCGGCCACGGGCACAGCCACGCGGTCTTGGCGCGTGCAAAAGGGCGCGTGACCTGGCGGCAGAGCCGCTGGCGTAGCGCGGCGCACGGCCGGGCGCGTGGCTCGGCGCGGCGGCCTGGCGGACGAGCGCGGGGCGCGGAGGCGGCGGCCTGGGGCGCGGGCTGCGGGGAGGCAGCCGGGCGCTGCGCAGCCACGGGAGGAGTGCGTGGACGTGCAGCCACAGGAGGAGCACAGGAGCACGGCGCGGAGGCCGGGCTGCCGGGCGCGGGGCGGGGCGCGGAGTCGTCGGAGTCGGCAGCCACCGCGGGCGTCGGGCACTGGAGTTGGCCGCCACGCGCGTCGTTCCTGTAGCCTTGGAAGCGAGCCGGGCACTGGAGTTGGTCGTGGGCGTCAGGCACTGGAATTGGCCGCCTCACTTATCCGATCTTGATTGAGTCATTCAATCTTCGATCAATGGATGCCAACTTCCCTGTTCTTTCTTCCTTTTGTTGTTCTTGGAGGCCTGGTTCCTCGTTTCATCCCAGATTGAGAGGCCTCTCCGCGCCTGCCTGGTGAACGCCTCGGGCTGGTGCGTGAGGTTGAGGCCGCGCGACCACGTACCGGCAGGAGACCTGTGCCGCCGTGCCACTTTGCAGAGGCGTGGACGACCGCCGGTTCAGTGTTTCTCGCGGGCGAGCCCGTCGTGAAAATCGCTCCGCTGGGGAGCGACGGCGCTGGCTAGGGGCAGCCCTTCGGGACGTCGGCGGCCTTGGTCTTTCGCGTGGAGGCAGATGGAATCGCTCCGCCGGGAGCGTGCTGATAACGTGTTGAGAGGAAAAATGAATCAACCCGATTCTTTACTAGATGGCATCTCCTATTTATACAAGGGAAAGGACACCATTGGAAAAGGTGTCTTGTTCAGAGGAGCTGCTTGTTCGGCAGGAACCGACGCTGCAGTTTTACAACTGCCTGCGGTTAGTACAAGCAGGAATTAATTTCATAATTAACATATGGTTAATTAATTCTAACACCTCTAATCCTCCCTATGTAAGTCGAGTTTAGTTTTTGTTTTGTTGTGCTAATTAATAAAAATAATAAACGCATGTATAATTTTACGCATAGCAATTGCAATAAAAGATACGTCAAGCTGCTGCATGTAAGGTAATGGGGATAAATAACATTTTTATTAAGTCATTTCTCCATTGGCCGGTGGGAGGGGGGACATAAAACATGATACTTATATTTATTCCTGCATCGCAAGCCCAACCTCCTGCAGGACGTCATCGTCGTCATCCTAACGCTTGTTCTGCTCCCATGGGGACGGTGGCCGATGGACATGCCTGCTAAGGCAACGGCGAGGAGCCCTTCTTCTGGGCCGCCACAGTCGCATCTCCCGGTGGCTACTGCTTGTCTTGGGCCGTCGCATCTCCCGACGTGAGCGGCTACTCAGGTGGAGGGCTCGGCCACCAACCTCCGGCGCGGGGGGGCGGGCGAGAGGGAAGGGGAGCCCACGGCGACGGCCTACGGCTAGTGAGAACGAGCTTGCTGCCACAAGCGCGAGCCGAATCTTGACGCCGCAGCCACCAGCATCGGCAACGGGGTCGGTGGTCGGAAACTCAAGCAAGGACGAAGCGCCCCGCGCTGGCCTTCCGAGCATTGCCACTGAGACCCCTTGTGCGCCATAGCCGCAGGCCTCCCCACGTGAGCTCCACATCCCGTCCTCCCCAAGGGCGGCGCGCAGACGCGAAACTGGCTGACGGGGCTGGCCGCTGCGCTGGATTGGTGCTCGCGCACCTTCCCGCGGACTTCCTCTCGGCGGTGCTCCTGCCAGCGCTCATCCAGCGTCTGGTCCTCGCCGCGGTCGCCATCCTGCATATTGCGAGCTCAACCTCGTGCGCGTCGACCTGCGGCCTGAGCAGACCTCGTCGTCGTCGTCAGTGGCCGGGAACTCGAGCAGGGACGAGGCGCCCGGCGTCGGCCTTTCGAGAACCGCTGCTGAGTTCCCCCGTGCGCCCCAGCCGCAAGCGTCGCGCGTCGCACCGTCAACCCCTTGCATCCCCTTCGCATGCGCCGCAGCCGCGAGCCTCCCCGCGCCTGCCTTCTAAGTGACGCCGCCTAGTGCCTCCTCACGCCTCCTGCCGCTCCCATGCGCCTCAGCCGCGAGCACCCCTCCCTGGCCCGGCCTGGCCGTCCCCATCGCCCGGATCGCTTCCGAAGGAAGAAGAAGCGACGTTTTGCAGTTTAACCCCCAGAATATCTATAATCTCAAGATCCAATTGAATCTGACGTGGATTGCCTCAACTCCACAGCGGATGAGCTGATGTGGCACCACGTATGCAAAAATCACCTCAAAAATCACTGAGGGATGTAAATCAGACGGTTTTGATAGATCATGGGTGCGGAATATCTGGTTTTGGAGATGAGGGTTAAAACTCGAACGACGTCGATAGTTGAGGGTTATAGAATACACTTTTTCCAATCTAAAAAACTAGAGCCCGAGATAACGAAAACATGAGCCTTTTTTGAGTTTTGAAAAAAGTCTATTCAACACCCCTCAACTATCGTCATCATCCAATTTTCATCATCAAACCGAAAAAATGAATGTTGAACACCCGCCAACTAACCCCACCCACCCAAACCCCTCTCTAGCTCCCCTCCCCCATCCGCTGCCTCTCCACCTTGATATCCTTCTCCTCCTTCCCTGCCCCGCATTTCCCCATCCGTCGTTACCACCATGTTCACCGAGAATTTGGCAGAGGCGGATGAGATCATCCTCAACCGCGATCGTTTGGCCCCCCGCCGTGTGGTACGTTCCCCTGAGGAGGCTAGGGAGGTGGTAGCCGAGCTCGGCAACTATCGGTGTGTGGTGGTGGATGTGCCGAGCATCGATCGCCTAACACAACTCCTACTTGGTGCTTTCTCCGCTGCTCCGGATGGTGAAGGACCGCAACTGGTTTGTGGATTCCGCGTACCTTCTCAGCTACGCCGATTCACTGGTGGATTCTCTTGTGCACCTCAACGACATTGAAATCAGTTCCCTCCTCGACGTCTTCAACGATACCATCCTCTACTACCTAGATCTAGGGCGCGGGGAGGACGTGGGAGAGGTGGACCCCTACGCCGGTCTGCCAATGGAGGTCCTCTTCCCCCCTTTGCAAGTCTTTGAGCCGACTACAGCGGCTGCGGCATCTGCCTCCTCACCCTTCTGGATGGCATGGACGAGGATTTGGCCAAAGCGGCCAAGGACAAAAATGCGCTTCTCCACGCTCTACTTGGGTTGGGGGTGCACAAAAGTGGGCTGCAGATCTTAGCAAGACACTAATTGGTATGAGAAAGACCGTGAACACCAACTGTTGCATCTCAGTCCACACCTCCAACAACTTGGTGTGCAGAGACCTTGCGATGTGCTGCACCAAGCTCACTAGGGCGACTGGCATGCTCTCCTCCTCAGAGGTGGGTGCCGACGACACCCCCTTTGTTCTGCCATCGCTTGACACACACGAGATCGCTGCGCGTGTGGCCTGCCTTCAGAGACTTCAAGCAAGAACTGATCAGTTTGGATTGGCAATCAATCTCATACTCGATGCACACGTGTCTTTTGACAGCACCCATTGTGAGCGCTTCAAGGCCGAGATGTTGAGGTTCAACTATGGTGGCCTCGATCTGAGGAACTACTTCTCTGATGAGGAGGAGGATGACAATGACGATGATGATAATGACAATGACAATGAGGAGGAGGAGGGCGGTGCTGGTAACTATGATGATGAGGAAGACGTCACTGTTGATGATAATGATGAGGATGAGTAGGACGTCGTCGGTGACGATGATGATGAATAGGAGGAGGAGGGAGGCGCTGGTGACGATGATGATGAGGATGAGGAGGACGTCGCTAGTAACCATCATGATGATGATGATGATGATGAGGAGGAGGAGGAGGAGGAGGAGGAGGAGGGAGGCGCTGGTGATGATGATGATGACGAGGACGACAGCCCTCGTGATGATGGGGATGACAAGGATTTTTGATGGGATACATATAAGGTCACAAACATATGTCATGTGTAGGTCTCACTTTTAATGGTCAGGACAGAAGACCAAATTAGTTGGTTTTGAATGAAGCATGTATGGTGAGGATGCCCGAGTTGTTCTGTTGCTTAGGTTTCTTTGATCCTTAGGTATATCTCAGCTGCATCTAGAGATGATTGAAACCAAAACTATGGATGTTAAGTTAATGACGCCCTTTCTGCTCATTGTCTCCTCATGTAAAGAAGTATGCTAGTTTTGTCTGATTCTCCTCCTGAGATTACTGCATGTGCATCATTTTGGCAACTGAATTGCCGCATCTTCCTGTTGCTTTTGTTTGCTACGCTCTGACTATTTGAGATATTGCTGTCCATAGAGGTGTTATTTGCTATGTTTCTGATATTGAGTAAATTTGCAATGTGGAACCATAGTGGCTCTTAGCAATTAGTCTGGTGTCTAAAGTCTGTTGGTGGTGTTGTATATCAGCAGCGCCCCAAGTAGTTCTTGTCTGGGTGATTGTGAATGAATTAGTGGCAACTTAGAGCTTGTACTGCATAATTGGAGAGGATGATCTTATGGGATCATTGTGAAGAAAGAAGAGATAACCTAGAGCTTGGGCTTACTTTATCTCTTGTGCTTTCTCTAGGAAGCTTTGTTTTTCAAAAATTGCAGCTTGGTTGGTTCCTTGTCTATGACTTGTAACAATGGGTAATCTTAGGAATATGTTTTTCATAAGTGTACTCACTGACTCTCTAACAAGGAATATGAACATATTCTAAACTCTGTGCTAGTTCCATTCAACATGATGTTAGTGGTATTGAGGATTTTATTTAGGCATATATGATAAGTTTAAGATGTACCTTATGTTGGAAATATGCCCTAGAGGCAATAATAAAATGGTTATTATTGTATTTCCTTGTTCATGATAATTGTCTATTGTTCATGCTATAATTGTATTAACTGGAAACCGTAATACATGTGTGAATACATAGACCACAACATGTCCTAGTGAGCCTCTAGTTGACTAGCTTGTTGATCAACAGATGGTCATGGTTTCCTGACCATGGACATTGGATGTCATTGATAACGGGATCACATCATTAGGAGAATGATGTGATGGACAAGACCCAATCCTAAGCATAGCACAAGATCATGTAGTTCGTTTGCTAAAAGCTTTTCTAATGTCAAGTATCATTTACTTAGACCATGAGATTGTGCAACTCCCGGATACCGTAGGAATGCTTTGGGTGTACCAAACATCACAACGTAACTGGGTGGCTATAAAGGTACACCACAGGTATCTCCGAAAGTGTCTGTTGGGTTGGCACGAATCGAGACTGGGATTTGTCACTCTGTATGACGGAGAGGTATCTCTGGGCCCACTCAGTAATGCATCATCATAATAAGCTCAATGTGACTAAGTAGTTAGTCACGGGATCATGCATTACGGAATGAGTAAAGTGACTTGCCGGTAACGAGATTGAACGAGGTATTGGGATACCGACGATCGAATCTCAGGCAAGTAACGTACCGATTGTAAAAGGGAATTGTATACGGGACTGATTGAATCCCCGACATCATGGTTAATCCGATGAGATCATCGTTGATCATGTGGGAGCCAACATGGGTATCCAGATCCCGCTATTGGTTATTGGCCAGAGAGCTGTCTCGGTCATGTCTGCATGATTCCCGAACCCGTAGGGTCTACACACTTAAGGTTCGGTGACGCTAGAGTTGTTATGGGAATTAGTGTGCAGTTACCGAATGTTGTTCGGAGTCCCAGATGAGATCCCGAACATCACGAGGAGTTCCGGAATGGTTCAGAGGTAAAGATTTATATATGGGAAGTCCTATTTTGGCCACCGGAAAATGTTCGGGATTTTTCGATATTGTACCGGGAAGGTTCTAGAAGGTTCCGGAGTGGGGCCCACCTGCATGGGGGGACCCACATGAACGTGGGTAGTGGGGGCAAGGCCCCACACCCCTGGTCAAGGCGCACCAAGATCCCCCCTTAGAAGGAATAAGATTATATCCCGAAGGGATAAGATCAAGATCCCTAAAAAGGGGGGATAACAATCGGTGGGGAAGGAAATGATGGGATTTCTTTCCTCCCACCTTTGCCAACGCCCCAATGGACTTGGAGGGAAAGAAACCAGCCCCCTCCATCCTTATATATAGTGGGGAGGCGCATGGGAGCTTCACCCCTTGCCCCTGGCGCAGCCCTCCCCCTCTCCAACTCCACCTCCTCCTCAGTAGTGCTTGGCGAAGCCCTGCCGGAGAACTGCAAGCTCCACCACCACGCCGTCGTGCTGCCAGAGCTCTCCCTCAACTTCTCCTCTCCCCTTGCTGGATCAAGAAGGAGGAGACATCCCCGGGCTGTACGTGTGTTGAACGCGGAGGTGCCGTCCGTTCGGCGTTAGATCGGATCTTCTGCGATTTGAATCGCCGCGAGTATGACTCCCTCATCCGCGTTCTTGTAACGCTTCCGCATCGCGATCTTCAAGGGTATGAAGATGCTCATCCTCTCCCTCTCTTGTTGCTAGAATCACCATAGATTGATCTTGGTGATGCGTAGAAAATTTTGAATTATTGCTACGTTCCCCAACAGTGGTATCAGAGCCAGGTTTATTGCGTAGATTCTATGCACGAGTAGAACACAAGTTGTTGTGGGCGTCGATTTTGTCAATTTACTTGCTGTTACTAGTCTTATCTTGATTCGACGGCATCGTGGGATGAAGCGGCCCGGACCGACCTTACACATACGCTTACGTGAGACAGGTTTCACCGATTGACATGCACTAGTTGCATAAGGTGGCTAGCGGGTGTCTGTCTCTCCCACTTTAGTCGGATCGGATTCGATGAAAAGGGTCCTTATGAAGGGTAAATAGCAATCGGCATATCACGTTATGGTTTTGGCGTAGGTAAAAAACGTTCTTGCTAGAAACCTATAGCAGCCACGTAAGAACTTGCAACAACAATTAGAGGATGTCTAACTTGTTCTTGCAGCATATGCCGTGTGATGTGATATGGCCAAAAGGATGTGATGAATGATATATATGTGATGTATGAGATTGATCATGTTCTTGTAATAGGAATCATGACTTGCATGTCGATGAGTATGACAACCGGCAGGAGCCATAGGAGTTGTCGTAATTTATTGTATGACCCACGTGTCATTGAATAACGCCATGTAATTACTTTACTTTATTTCTAAACCATTAGCCATAGTAGTAGAAGTAATAGTTGGCGAGACAACTTCATGAAGACACGATAATGGAGATCATGATGATGGAGATCATGGTTTCATGCCGGTGACGATGATGATCATGGCGCCCCGAAGATGGAGATCAAAAGGAGCAAATGATATTGGCCATATCATGTCACTATTTGATTGCATGTGATGCTTATCATGTTTTTATATCTTATTTGCTTAGAACGACGGTAGCATAAATAAGATGATCCCTCGCTAAAATTTCAAGAAAGTGTTCCCCCTAACTGTGCACCGTTGCGAAGGTTCGTTGTTCGAAGCACCACGTGATGATCGGGTGTGATAGACTCTAACGTTCGAATACAACGGGTGTAAGTCAGATTTACACAAGCAAAACACTTAGGTTGACTTGACAAGCCTAGCATGTATAGACATGGCTTCGGAACACAAGAGACCGAAAGGTCGAACATGAGTCGTATAGCAGATACGATCAACATGAAGATGTTCACCGATGATGACTAGTTCGTCTCACGTGATGATCGGACACGGTCTAGTTGACTCGGATCATGTATCACTTAGATGACTAGAGAGATGTCCATCTGAGTGGGAGTTCATTAAATTAGATGAACTTAATTACCATGAACATAGTCAAAAGGTCTTTGCAAATTATGTCGTAACTTGCGCTTTAGTTCTACTATTTTAGATATGTTCCTAGAGAAAATTTAGTTGAAAGTTGATAGTAGCAATTATGCGGACTATGTCCGTAAACTGAGGATTGTCCTCATTGCTACGCAGAAGGCTTATGTCCTTAATGCACCGCTCAGTGCGCTGAACCTCGAACGTCGTCTGCGGATGTTGCGAACATCTGACATACACGTTTTGATGACTATGTGATAGCTCACTAATGTTAAATGGTTTAGAAATGAGGCGCCGAAGGCGATTTTGAAACGTCACGGAACATATGAGATGTTCAAAGGGCTGAAATTGAGATTTCAAGCTCGTGCCCATGTCAAGAGGTATGAGACCTCTCACGAGTTTCTTAAGCCTGCAAACTAAGGGAGAAAAGCTCAATCATTGAGCATGTGCTCAGATTGTCTGAGTACTACAATCACTTGAATCGACTGGGAGTTAATCTTCCTTAAGAGATAGTGATGGTTCTCCAAAGTCATTGCCACCAAGCTACTAGAGCTTCGTGATGAACTATAACATATCAGGGATAGATATGATGATCCTTGAGCTATTCGTGATGTTTGACACCGTGAAAGTAGAAATCAAGAAGGAGCATCAATTGTTGATGGTTAGTGAAACCACTAGTTTCAAGAAGGGCAAGGGAAGAAGGGATACTTCATGAAACGGCAAATCAGTTGCTGCTCTAGTGAAGAAACCCAAAGTTTGAACCCAAACCCGAGACTAAGTGCTTATGTAATGAGGGGAACGGTCACTGAAGTAGAACTACCCTAGACACTTGGTAGATGAGAAGGCTGGCAAGGTCGACAGAAGTATATTGGATATACATTATATTAATGTGTACTTTACTAGTACTCCTAGTAGCACCAGGGTAATAGATACCGGTTAGGTTGCTAAGTGTTAGTAACTCAAAATAAAAGGCTACGGGATAAACGGAGACTAGCTGAAGGAGAGGTGACGATATGTGTTGGAAGTATTTCCAAGGTTGATATTATCAAACATCGCACGCTCCCTTTACCATCGGGATTGGTGTTAAACCTAAATAATTGTTCTTTGGTGTTTGCGTTGAGCATAGACATGATTGGATTATGTTTATCACAATACAGTTGTTCATTTAAGGAGAATAATGGTTACTCTGTTTATTTGAATAATACCTTCAATGGTCTTGCACCTAAAATGAATAGTTTATTGAATCTCGATCGTAGTGATACACATGTTCATGCCAAAAGATATAAGATAGTAATGATAGTACCACCTACTTGTGGCACTGCCATTTGAGTCATATTGGTACAAAACGCATGAAGAAGCTCCATCTTGATGGATCTTTTGGAGTCACTCGTTTTTTGAAAAGTTTGAGACATGTGAACCATGTCTATTAGTATGTACGCATGAAGAAACTCCATGCAGATGGATCATTTGGACTCACTTGATTTTGAATCACTTGAGACATGCAAATCATACCACATGGGTAAGATGACTGAAAAGCCTCGTTTTCAGTAAGATGGAACAAGAAAGCAACTTGTTGGAAGTAATACATTTTGATGTATGCAGTCCAATGAGTGCTGAGGCACGTAGTGGATATCATTATGTTCTTACTTCATAGATGATTTGAGTAGATGCTGAGTATATTTACTTGATGAAACACTAGTCTGAATTATTGAAAGGTTCAAGTAATTTCAGAGTGAAGTTGAAGATCGTCATGACAAGAGGATAAAATGTCTATGATATGATCATAGAGATGAGTATCTGAGTTATGAGTTTGGTATACAATTAAGACATTGTGGAAATTGTTTCACAACTAATACCGCCTGGAACACCATAGTGTGATGGTGTGTCTAAACATCATAGCTGCACCCTATTAGATATGGTGCATACCATGATGTCTCTTATCGAATTACCACTATCGTTTATGGGTTAGGCATTAGAGACAACCGCATTCACTTCAAATAGGGCACCACGTAATTCCGTTGAGATGACAGCGTATGAACTATGGTTTAGAGAAACCTAAGTTGTCATTTCTTAAAAGTTTGGGACTGCAAAGCTTATGTGGAAAAGTTTTAGCCTGGTAGCTCAAACCCAAAGCGGATAACTGCATCTTCATAGGACACCCAAAACAGTTGGGTATACCTCCTATTTCAGATCCGGAAGCAAAAGTGATTGTTTATAGAAACGGGTCCTTTCTCGAGGAAAGGTTTCTCTTGAAAGAATTGAGTGGGAGGATGGTGGAGAGTTGATGAGGTTATTGAACCATCAATTCAACCAATCTATAGCAGGGCACGGGAAGTTGTTCGTGTGGCGCCTACACCAGTTAAAGTGGAAGCTGATGATAGTGATCATGAAACTTTGGATCAAGTCACTACCAAACCTCGTAGGTCGACAAGGACACGTATTGCTTCGGAGTGGTACGGTAATCCTGTCTTGGAGGTAATGTTGCTAGACAACAATGAACCTACGAGCTGTGGAGAAGCGATGGTGGGCCCGGATTCTGACAAATGGCTTGAGGCCATAAAATCCGAGAGAGGATCCATGTATAAAACAAAGTGTAGACTTTGGAAGAACTACTTGATGGTCATAAGGCTGTTGGGTACAGATGGATTTTAAAAGGGAAGACGGACAATGATGGTAAGTGTCACCATTAAGAAAGCTCGACTTGTCACTAAGATGTTTTCCGACAAGTTCAAGGAGTTGACTACGATGAGACTTTCTCACTCGTAGCGATGCTAAGAGTCTGTTGAAATTATATTAGCAGTTCCTGCATTGTTTATGAAATCATGCAGATAGGATGTCAAAACATTGTTTCCTCAATGATTTTCTTGAGGAAAGGTTGTATGTGATACAACCAGAAGGTTTTGTCAATCCTAAAAGATGCTAACAAGTATGCAAACCTCCAGCAATCCTTCTAAGGACTGGAGTAAGCATCTCGGAGTTGGAATATACGCTTTGATGAGATGATCAAAGATTTTGGATTTATACAAAGTTTATGAGAAACTTGTATTTCCAAAGAAGTGAGTGGGAGCACTATAGCATTTCTGATGGGTATATGTTGTTGACATATTGTTGATCGGAAATGATGTAGAATTTCTGGAAAGCATATTGTCAGGACCCCGACTCAATGCCACATCGATCTAGCATGTAACACCTCATATCACTTTGCGGCCTCACGCACGGTATTCCCACGGGTGTCGCCTTACCTTTGCCCGGGACCGTTTGCGCCTTTTGGCACACGTATATGATAGTGTCGCTAGCATCCATATGATAAGGAGCCCGGGCTGACATGGCTAGTCGTAAACCCAAAGTGGCACAAACTTACAGGGACAGGCATACATGACCCAGCAACGAACGTGTCGGTCATCAGCGAGTGAATCCAGGCTGTAGCACTGGGCTAGCAGGACTCCGGTGAACCGGGCTGTAGCGGGCTAACAGGACTCCGGTATTCATCGCGTGACATTTCCCCGAAGGGACAGACACAGGAACGAAGAAGGACACATGCCGGCCAGCCTAAGTGTTCCGGAGCAGTAGCAAGCTACCATGGCTCGATGGAAAACACTAGGAGACATTTCCCGGTAAGAGAGGCTACTAAAGATAAACAACTAGATAGTCAGATCCCACACATACCAAGCATTTCAATAACATACACACAATATGCTCGATATGTGCAAATACAACATGGCATCACAAAATGACTCTACAACTCAAGTATTTTTATTCAATAGGCTCTGAGGAGCGAGATATTACAAACATGGGTCACATGACCCAACACTCAGAGCATACAAGTCAAAGCACAAGCGGAAGCTTAACATGTCTGAGTACAAACATCTACAAATGAAAAAGGCTGTGAAGCCTGACTATCTACCAGATCCTGCCGAGGGCACAAGATCGTAGCTGAGGTAACAAGCTAAACGTCGAAGTCCACGCGGTACTACTAGCGAGACTGAAGTCTCTCTGCAAAAACATAAAATAGGCAAACGTGAGTACAAATGTACCCAGCAAGACTTACATCAGATCTAACTACATATGCATCATTATCAATAAAGGGGTGGTGGAGTTTAACTGCAGCAAGCCAGCTTTGACTCGGTGGCTATCCTGAACTACGACTGCAAGTAACTCTTTTGAGGTGGCGCACACGAGTCCACATATTCACCATATCAATACACCACTATGGATCCGCTCCCGTCTCCCTACGAGAACGCCATCCATAGCACTCACGCTTATATTGCGTATTTTAGAGTATCCACTTTCACTTGTCTATGAACTATGCAAGGGGTCCAAGTTTCCATATCCGAGGAATCCGGCTATTCGAATAGATAATGATAACCCTGCAGGGGTGTACTTCTTCACACACGCTTTCGCCACTTATCGCCCTGTACACGTCATGTACCTCGGCAACCTTCAAGCGGAAGCCGGGCGAGGGAGTCGGCCACGACCTAACTAACCGAACAAGTCTCTAGTCCAGGTTTATCGCCTATTCAGGTTCCATCCGCAAGGAGATCCGGCCGGGGTGTCGCTCACGGCCCCAAACGATGTGTGCAGGGTTCCCAAGCCCACCTCGACGGGTGGATGTACGCTTGGTACACCGTGCCACTGTGCCTAGTCTGTCCCAAGCCCACCTGTACCGGGTGCCACTTGATAGACTACTAACACTACCTACAAACACCAGAAACTAGTTGCAACTCCTGGACAGAGATCAAGTTGATTAATAAGTCGAGAGAGCTTGGAGCGCCCGGAGCCCAATGTATGGTAGTAACTGATCATGGATCACAAACACAGAACTCAATTCCCGAGGACGGCTGCAATGAGACAACCCACCATGTACTCCTACATGGCCTCTCACCGCTACCTTTACCAAATCGTGTTCACACACTTAGCTCACACACAGTAGGACATGTTCACACGCCTCTGATTCATCCCCGATGAATCAGACCTGACTCAACTCTAAGCAGTAGCAGGCATGACAAACAAGCATGAATGAGTAGGCACATCAGGGCTCAAACAACTCCTACTCATGCTAGTGGGTTTCATCTATTTACTGTGGCAATGACAGGTCATGCAGAGGATAAAGGGGTTCAACTACCGCAGCATGTAACAGTTGAATCGGTGTTGTCCTAATGCAGTAAAAGAGAGCAGAAGCGAGAGAGTGGGATTTTATCGGAATGAACAAGGGGGGTTTTGCTTGCCTGGCACTTCTGAAGATAGCATTGAGTCTTCATCAGTGTCAACGATCACATCGTCGGTACAACGTCTATCGAGGGGGAACAACACCGGCAAACACAGAAGAAGCACGATCAATGCAATGCACAATATGATGCATGCTCATGACATGGCAATATGAATGTGTTTTGAGCTAATGCAACTAGCAACAGATTAAATGAAGTTGGTTTGAATACAAGATTCAAATTCAAACTCCATATGTGATTATTCAAATGCCATTTAAATGATTTGTGCTAAACAGCAGCTATAAGTTGTTCTAACATGCATGAAAATGGTACAGATGGATTCCTTGAATTTTTCTGATAATTTTTCATATATAATTTATTTAATTTGGAGTTACGGTTGAATTTCTATGGATTATTGAAGTTTTAGCTATTTTCTGGAATTTCCTGAATATTTAGAATTAAAATAATTCCAGAAAATGCATTACTGCGTCAGCACTACGTCAGCATGACGTAGGCGAGTCAACGGGGTGCGGTCCAGGTCAAACCTGACCAGTGGGGTCCACTGGTCAGTGACTGGGGGCTGGTTAGTGCCGCTGACGTGTGGGCCCAGTCAACGGCCACGTCAGCGCGGTCAAAACTGACGCGTGGGGCCACTGCAATTAGATTAAACCTAATCTATTTTAGTTAGCCGGTTAGTTAAGTGGTGGGGCCTGGCTGTCTGTGACACGATGCGGTGGTTAGTGGCTAATTAAGCCAGCCACGTCAGCTGGCCGGAGTTTAGCCGGCGACGACCACAGATCGCGGCGGCGTCCGCGTCAGGATTGCGCTACAGGCCATGGTTTGGGGCGCGGGAGCATCTACGGGGAGCTGGCGGAGTGGCGCTTCCAGTGGTGGAGGCGGCTGGAGCGGAGGTGGCCGGAGTTGAGCACGGCGTCGACCTCGGCGGCGGCCGGAGCTCGGGCGAGCTCGGGGTCGGTGTTAGGGAGCATGGCAGGAGGAGCTGGGGCGTGCTACGGAGTCCTGAGATCGCGGTGAGCACGACGGTGGGCTTGGAAACGAGCTGCGGTGGCTGTGGCCACGGCCACGCCATGGCCGGCGGCGAGAAGCTCTCGGCCGCGGTGGAGAAAGAAGCTAGGGGATGAGCGCGAGCTTGAGAGAAGGGGGAAGAGGAAGAGGGGCTCACAGTGGTTCGAACGGAGGGGTCGGCGAGCTCGGGGAAGCTTCTGCGACGGCGAATTTACGGCGGCGATCTCCGGGCACCGGGGATGAGGGAGACGGCGTGGGCGGCGATGCAGGGCTCCCGCAGTCGAACGGCCTGGCGTAGACGATGCAGGAGACGATGGCGGTTCTTCTGGGCTTATCGACAGGGCGAGGGGTGGCCGGTGGCCATGGTGGTTGCGAGCGACGTCGGCGGCGGCTCTCGGTCATGGGGGGGAGCAGAGGAGCGAGGGGGAGGGAGGTCCAGAGAGCGAGGGAGAAGTGAGAGGGGGTCGGGGAGGCGCGTGGCGTCACCGGGGCGTCGAGGAGGAGCCAGGCAGGCTGGGAGGGAGGAGGTGGCCGGGGCGCGTGGCCGCACGCGCCACCGAGCAGCTTCGGGGCGAGGGGGAGGAAGACGACAGGGGGAGAAGCGGCGGCGGGCTGGGCCATGCTGGGCCGGTTGGTGGCGCCAGGTAAGTGGCTGGGCTGCTGGTGGGCTACCAGGTAAGTCTTCTGCTCCTTTTTTAATTTTTCTTCTGTTTTGTTTTCTATTTAATTGCCATTGAATTCAAATTCAAACAAATTTGAAAACAGTGCCAAAACTCCCCTGGATAATTTTATGTCACTTAAGGTCTACTCCTCATAAACATAAAATATCTCAGGGCATTTGAAAATATATTCATTATATATTATGAATATAACTCCAAATTCAAATAAAATATTGATTTAAAATCAGAGCCCAAATAATTCCTTAGAAATGTCCCAAAATTTTGGTTTGATTTATAACTCTTGCCAAAATTGTCAGAGCTATTTCTAGGGCATTTGGGATTTACTGATTGCAATTTTAGGGTTTCTTGCCCCTTTATTAAAATGATTTCCGAGGCTTTCAATTTCCTCATTTCAACTTTCGGAATATAGACATGATGCACACATGAAGCTAGCCTAGAGCATTACCAGAAGCTAGGGATGTGACACATATAGGGTTATTTGAAAAGTGATTTTGAATGGAAAACCTGGATTAAGCTACTTGAACATTGAGCATCAAGATCTATAAGGATAGATCAAAATCGCTTAATAGTACTTTCAAATGAGTATGCACCGTGACAAGATTTTGAAGTAGTTCAAAATAGATCGGCAAAGAAGGAGTTCTTGGCTGTGTTATAAGGTGTGAGTATTGAGTAAGACTCAAGACCTGACCACGGCAGAAGAGAGAGAAAGGACGAAGGTCATCCCCTATGCTTTAGACGTAGGCTCCACAGTATGCTATGATGTGTACCACACCTAAAGTGTGCCTTGCCATGAGTCAGTCAAGGGGTACAAGTGTGATCCAGGAATGGATCACAGGACAGCGGTCAAGGTTATCCTTAGTAACTAGTGGACTTAGGAATTTTCTCGATTATGGAGGTGGTAAAAGAGTTCGTCATAAAGGGTTACGCTGATGCAGACTTTGACACTAATCTGGATGACTCTGAGTAGTAGACCGGATTCGTATAGTAGAGTAGTTATTTGGAATAGTTCCAAATAGCGTGTGGTAGCTGCATCTAGAAGATGACATAGAGATTTGTAAGGCACACACGGATCTGAAAGGTTCAGACCCGTTGACTAATAACCTCTCTCACAAGAGAGATATGATCAAACCCCATGGGTGTTGGATTCATTACAATCACATAATGATGTGAACTAGATTATTGACTCCAGTGCAAGTGGGAGACTGTTGGAAATATGCCCTAGAGGCAATAATAAAATGGTTATTATTGTATTTCCTTGTTCATGATAATTGTCTATTGTTCATGCTATAATTGTATTAACTGGAAACCGTAATACATGTGTGAATACATAGACCACAACATGTCCCTAGTGAGTCTCTAGTTAACTAGCTCATTGATCAACAGATGGTCATGGTTTCCTGACCATGGACATTGGATGTCATTGATAACGGGATCACATCATTAGGAGAATGATGTGATGGACAAGACCCAATCCTAAGCATAGCACAAGATCGTGTAGTTCGTTTGCTAAAAGCTTTTCTAATGTCAAGTATCATTTCCTTAGACCATGAGATTGTGCAACTCCCGGATACCGTAGGAATGCTTTGGGTGTACCAAATGTCACAACGTAACTGGGTGGCTATAAAGGTACACTACAGGTATCTCCAAAAGTGTCTGTTGGGTTGGCACGAACCGAGACTGGGATTTGTCACTCCGTATGACGGAGAGGTATCTCTGGGCCCACTCAATAATGCATCATCATAATGAGCTCAATGTGACTAAGTAGTTAGTCGCGGGATCATGCATTACGGAACGAGTAAAGTGACTTGCCGGTAACGAGATTGAACGAGGTATTGGGATACCGACGATCGAATCTCGGGCAAGTAACGTACCAATTGACAAAGGGAATTGTATACGGGATTGATTGAATCCCCGACATCATGGTTCATCCGATGAGATCATCGTGGAACATGTGGGAGCCAACATGAGTATCCAGATCCCGCTGTTGTTTATTGGCCAGAGAGCTGTCTCGGTCATGTCTGCATGATTCCCGAACCCGTAGGGTCTACACACTTAAGGTTCGGTGACGCTAGAGTTGTTATGGGAATTAGTGTGCAGTTACCGAATGTTGTTTGGAGTCCCGGATGAGATCCCGGACGTCACGAGGAGTTTCGGAATGGTCTAGAGGTAAAGATTTATAAATGGGAAGTCCTATTTTGGCCACCAAAAAATGTTTGGGATTTTTCGATATTGTATCGGGAAGGTTCTAGAAGGTTCCGGAGTGGGGCCCACCTGCATGGGGGGACCCACATGAACGTGGGTAGTGGGGGCAAGGCCCCACACCCCTGGTCAAGGCGCACCAAGATCCCCCCTTAGAAGGAATAAGATCATATCCCGAAGGGATAAGATCAAGATCCCTAAAAAGGGGGGATAACAATCGATGGGGAAGGAAATGATGGGATATCTTTCCTCCCACCTTTGCAAACGCCCCAATGGACTTGGAGGGTAAGAAACCAGCCCCCTCCACCCCTATATATAGTGGGGAGGCGCATGGGAGCTTCACCCCTTGCCCTTGGCGCAGCCCTCCCCCTCTCCAACTCCACCTCCTCCTCAGTAGTGCTTGGTGAAGCCCTGCCGGAGAACTACAAGCTCCACCACCACGCCGTCGTGCTGCCAGAGATCTCCCTCAACTTTCCTCTCCCCTTGCTGGATCAAGAAGGAGGAGACGTCCCCGGGCTGTACGTGTGTTGAACGCGGAGGCACCGTCTATTCGGCGTTAGATCGGATCTTCCGCGATTTGAATCACCGCGAGTATGACTCCCTCATCCGCGTTCTTGTAACGCTTCCGCATCGCGGTCTTCAAGGGTATGAAGATGCTCATCCTCTCCCTCTCTTGTTGCTAGAATCTCCATAGATTGATCTTGGTGATGCGTAGAAAATTTTGAATTATTGCTACGTTCCCCAACACCTTACACCTTACTGCAATTGACATGAACTGATTGCTGATTTGAATTGATCTTTAGAATATTTTTTATGGAAGGTTTAAGCATGTTAAGGGTATGGGGCTATGAACCTTCTTTATGTACGGTCAAGTATTAACAACGCTTCTTATGATAATAGTATTGAACTAGTTAATATTTGCATCATCAGATGGCTTCACTGTATTCAGAACAATGGTTATACTTTTTCTGGGACACTTAAGAATAGGTTTTGTAGCAGTGGATCTGAACCGAACACAAATGTGGCGTATAGTTGGTGTCTACCTCATTGTGGAAAGCCTTCTTCGGTACCAGTCTTTCATAGAAAGAACTGATGAAGGATAAGGTTTAGCATATTGCTTCCTTATTGGATGTGTTACTTGTTCCATTTGGAAATATTGAGTAAAGTTGCAATACTGAACTATTAATCCAGATCCTGGTGCCTAGTCTGTTGATGGCGTTGTATCTCTGCAAAGCCTCAAGTTATTAGTTGTTGTGTGGGGCATTTAAGAAGATGCATGGTCAAGCTCTAGTTTTTTTTGCCATATTGTGCTAAAAGCCTAAAATTGGAATTCTTTACTCACCAAAAATCCAATAGAAAATCAGGTATGAGATATGGTTTGTTGCCAATGAGGCAGCTACGAAAGTTTCAGTCAGGTCTTGCACAAATTCTATGCAGGTCTCAGTTTCAGAGTCGTAGTTTAATGAATTTGTATAATTAATTGATGGATTTTTTCATATAAATCAATTCTGAATTTCATGTAGAGACAAGTTTTTGTTGATGCTTCAACTTGTTTTGAGAGTTTGATAGCAGTTTAAACTCCTTTAAAATAACTCAGAAGAAAGTTAGGAAGTTTCAAACCATAAGATGTTTCAAAAACAGTTTACTTAAGGAAAAGGCACACTGGAAGACATTTGTAAATGTTAGGAAACAAGGGCAATTATTAGAAAATGATAAACTCGTGTAGTAAATCAAAAGAAGCAGCATGTTGCCCTGTTTCTACTGTCAGTTAAGAACAGTGTTGTCAAGTACCGCTTCCTGATGAATGGAAACTAAAAAAAATGAAAAGCTAACATCAGCCTGTAAAAATGATTCATTTGCTCATTAGGTTCTGCTACTACTCCGCCTAAGGCATGTTAGTGATAAGGTGTAGGCCCGCATCATTATTTCAAACTGGTTTTCTTTGAGTTTTTTCTTCTTCTCCATTTTTTCATTCTTTTTTTGCACTTTTTTTCTTCATTTTTTTCATTTCTTTTTTTCTTTATTTATTTTCTCTGTTCTTTTCATTATTATTCTATATTTATTCTTTTTGTTTTCACTATACATTTTCGTAACAAGTGGTCAACATTTTTTGTATACACGTTCAACATGGTTTGAATGCTTATTCAACATTTACAAAAAAATTATTCAACATTATTCAAATATTTGTTCAAGATTTATAATACTTATTCAACATTTTTATACGTGTTCAACATTTTTCATATACTCATACAACATTTTATAATACCTATTCAACATTTTTCCAAATACTTGTTCAATATTTTTCAAATACATTTTCAACATTTTTTGAATTCTGGCTCAATATTTTTAAATACTGATTCAATATTTTTTATATACTTGGTCAACATTTTTTATTACATGTTCAACGTTTTTCAAATACTTACTAATCAGTTTTAATAGTCTGCTAAATGTTTTCAAATACTTGTTCAACATTTTCTAAATTCTTGTTCAACATTTTTTTATACTTATTCACAATTTTTCATTTTTTTTGGAGAGATTATATATATATAATACTTGAAAGTATAAAGAAAAGTACAGAAATAAAGTAAAAAGTAAAAACAGAAAAAAAAAGAAGGTTATGGCCCCCACGGCTGGGCCGGCCCATCTGGGGTGCACAGAAGCGAGTCCATCCCTGGTGCTCGCTGAACGCGAGAAATTGGGGCGCCAGGAACGAGCCTTCGCTGGAGAGTTTTCTGGAATTCCCTATTTGCGGCTCGTTGCCTCGAACTGTCCACGCAACGCACTGGGTTTTTCTGGTTTTGGGAAACTTCTAGAAGGTTCCTTGAACCGTTTTTTCTCTTTCGTTGTTTTTCCTATTACTTTTCCTTTTCTATTTCTTCATTCCATTTCCTTTACATTTGAAGTCCATTTTTTTAAAACAAATCAGGTTTCAAATTTTGTTCAGAAACTGAAAAAAATGTTCGTACTTTTAAAATAATTTCAATTTTGTAAAACCTTTCGTGCTTTCATAAATTCATATAATGTAAAATTGTTTGCCATTCCAAAAATTGTTCTCATTTACCAAAAAATGTTCGGGATGTTCTTTTTTCATTTTTCAAACCTTTTCAAATAATGACCGGGATTCAAAAAATGTTCATGTTTTCAAAAATTGTTTTGTTTCCAAATTTGTTTACGTATTC
Organism: Triticum aestivum; assembly: GCF_018294505.1. Lineage (NCBI taxonomy): Eukaryota > Viridiplantae > Streptophyta > Magnoliopsida > Poales > Poaceae > Triticum > Triticum aestivum. The sequence goes on from NC_057798.1 coordinate 165,781,660, forward strand.
AAAAAATGGTTAAATTTTTAAAATTGTTTTCCATTTCTAACTTTGGTTTCCTTTTCTGTTTCTTTTCGTTTGTCTTTTCATTTTTCAAGTTTTTTTTTGAAAAAAGTTCATGTTTCAGAAATTGTTCGTAACCTTAAAAAAATTGTTCCCACTTTTGAAAAACCTTTATTTTTTTAAAAAAAATGGTTGTGTTTTCCAAAATTGTTCATAAATTCAAAAAATGTTGGCATTTTAAACAAAATGTTCTGGGACTTAAAAAATGTTCCCTTTTTCAAAAATGTTCGTCTTTGCCCTTTTTTGGTTTCCTTTTTCCTTTGGAATTTTCAAAGAATGTTATAACTTTCGAAATGTGTTCAGTAATTTGAAATCAAATCATGTTTTTGACAATTTTTCGCCAAATCAAAATATGTTCGAGTAATTTAAAAAATTGTTCTCATTTCTATATTTTGTTTCATAAACTTGAAAATGTTCTGTAATTTCAAAAACCTTTTTGATTTTGTTCACATGCTCAAAAAATGTTCATGTCTTATGAATTTTCTGAAAAATTGTGTTTTGAACAAATTGATCATAATTGCAAAAAATGTTTGTGTTTAGAAAAATGTGCGTGATTTAAAAAAAATGTCCCTGGTTTTTCGTCACTGTTATAGTTTTTTGGAAAATTGTTCCAAATTTCGAAAGTGTTTGTGTTTGCCAGAACATTCCGTGTTTTGGAAAAAGAATTTAATTTTGAAATTCGTAAAGTAATTCGGATCTGCAAAGCGTGTGTGGTTATTTACGTTGATGCTAAGTTATGAGCACATACGAGTGGAAGGTCAGCTGGTAGGAACACATCGTCTGGATAACTCGATCCTGTGTTCAAATCCCCGCTACCGAAGTAATTTTTGAGTAATGCTCGTTCGTGTCGATCGCCATCTTCATGGGCCGGCCCAGTCGGGGACGCTTTTGTGCGAAACTGCAGCAACTTAACGCAGAGAGCGTCACATAGGAGGCCCCGAGTTTTCTATTCAGCGCTTCAAGCACCCTTATAGGATATTTTACTAACGGGCGCCTGAAGCGCACACTCCATCCTGCGAGCTGGGCCGGCCTATCAACTTTTTTTGTGCTTTCCAAAAAACAAAAACAATGCCAGTGTTTTAGTGGAATTCCCTATTCGCCGCTCTCTACGGCAAACAGACGGTGCTTCGCACAGGCGATCAGGCGATCGTTCGGTTTTGGGCCGGCCCGTCTGCGCATTTTCAGCGTTCCCGGTTTTGGGAACTGAAGGTTCCCATCCGGTTTTTTACGGTTTTGGGAACATTCTAAAGGTTCCTGAACCGCATTTCTTGCTTTTATATTTTTTCTATTTATTTTTCCTTTTCTCTCCCTGTTTCCTTTACTGTTTAGTTTCTTTACTTGTTTCTTTTTTCTCTGATTTTCTTTTCCTTTCATTTTCATTTTCTTTCTCAGATTACTTTTTCTTTTTCAAAAATGTTCGCATTTTACAAATTTTGTTCATTTTTACACAAAATATTCGTGTTTTCAAATTGTGTTCATAACTTGCAACATTTGTTCGCTTTACTTCAAAAATTGTTCATAATTTCATGAAATGTCCCATTTTAAATATTTGTTCAAAAATTCAAAAAATGTTCGTGGTTTAAAACTTTGTTCAGAATTTCAGAATTTGTTCGCAACTTCAAAAAAGTTTCATGTGTTTCAAAATCATTTTCTGCAGTTTCAATTTTTTTGTTCGCCTAGAAAAAAAATGTTCCTGTTTTCAAATTTTTGTTCAGAAATTTTATAAATTTTAGAACTAAAAAAAGGTGTTCGTCTTTTCAAAATTTGTTCAAAAACTTAAGAATGTTCGGTTTACGAGATATCTTTCTGCTTTCAAAATTTGTTTAAAAATTGCCCAGGAATTTTAAAAAATGTTCCCATTTTGGAAATTGTTCAAAAAAAATTCAGAAAAATGTGCACACTCTCACTTTTGAGTTTTGAAATTTTTCAGTTTCAAATTTTTGTTCACAAATTTCAAAAAATGTTCGGGCGGTTCAAAACATGTTCCCGTTTTCAAAAAATTGTTTGCCATTTTAAAAAATGTGCATGTTTTAATGATTTCAGGTGTTTCGAAATTGTTCAGTATCAAATTTTTGTTCAAAAATTTCAAAAAATGTTCGGGCGGTTCAAAACAAGTTCCCGCTTTCAAAATTTGTTCACAAATTTGAAAAATGCACATGTTTTCATTTTTTCAGGAGTTTTGAAATTGTTCAGTTTCAAGTTTTTGTTCACAAATTTCAAAAAAAATTGGGCTGTTCAAAAATGTTCTTTTTTCCAGAAATTGTTCACAATTTTCAAAAATGTGCATGTTTTCATTTTTCAGGAGATTTGAAAATTGTTCAGTTTAAAATTTTCAGAAAATGTTCTTGTTTTCACATTTTTCAAATATGTTCGCGTTTTCAATTTCTGCCTTGGAATTTAAAAAAGTTCCTGTTTCAAAAAAATGTTCCTTATTTTTGCAAACATTTCGTTTTTTTTGCAAATCAGCAATTTGCTTGTGTATCACAGATCCTTTCGGTTTTTTTAATAAAAATGCTTTTGGAATTCAAGATATATATTTTGGACTGCGCTGCGTGTTTGGTTCTTTAAGCTTGGCGCTGCTGAAGAATCATTAACGACTAATAGCTCAACTGGTAGCACCACTTTTCGTATAGTGTAAGGTCTTGGGTTCGGATCCCTGCAACCGTCGTATTTCTTTTTTAGACAGAAGGGAAGCGAACAGAAACACTGAGTTCTCGCTCGCTCGCTCCTGAAATAGCAGAAACAGAAAACGGCCCAACAAGCCCGCCAAGTGGATGCTCTGTGCGAAACACCAGCGACTTGACGCAAAGATCGTCATATAGGACCTCCTTGTTTTAGTTGCACACTACGGTAACCACCAGGCCACCGCAACTAGAGGTGACTATTTCTATATTCCTCATATCTTTTCTTTCGTTTGCTGGTTTTTTTTGTTCTTTCGCTTTTTTTACTTTTCCTGTTTCTTGTTTGCCTTTTTTCTGTTTTATTTTCCTTTTTTTCGTGTTTTACTTTCCTATTTTCGTTTTTTTTTCGGTTTCCTTTTTTCTCTTTCCTGTTTACGTTTTTTTCCTGTTTTGTTTTTTTATTTTATTTTATAAAAAAATTCAAAAACAAATCATAATTGATGAACTTTTTCCAAATTTGATGAACTTTTTTCCGGACCGGTGAATTTATTTCAATTTCATCCGCAGAAAAACTTTTATTTCAGGATGGGAATGGGCCGGGTCGGCCCGCTGGGTCACTGACCCGGCCCGAAATCTCGAGGCCAATGTGCCAGGCGGGTTGGCCTCGAATCACAAAACGGGTTAGTGGAGCCGGCCCCGTGTGACCCGATGGACCAGACGGGTCGACCCAGCGCTAGTCCTCCATCTCTGCCGCCGCCACGAGCGCTAACCTAGCTCCCGACGATTTCTTCCGCCGCCGGCCATCTCTGCCGCCCCCGGCATCCCCCGACCTTCTCTACCGGCCGCTCCCGACCTGCCGCCGCCGCCGGATGCCCCTGAACACCTCTGCTGGCCTGCTGCCGACGGCGTTCCTCCCGCATCTTGTTCGTCGTCTTGGTCACCGTCGAGCTCGCTGACCTGCGGTCCCGTCCACCATCTACCTCGCCATTTCGGTCGCCGTCCTCATCGTCATCATCACGTAGGTGAGACTCTTGCCGGCTTCCTCCCTGTCCCAGCGCAGCTGCCATGATTGGTCTAGTTTAGGTTCTTGGCCAGTGTTGTCTGCAATTGTTTCAGTAGTTGGAGCTTGGAAGAGACTGACCAGCATGGGACTTGTTTGATTGTTCTCAAGAAGAAATAGTGCTTCAGTTGAGCTCCTGTGTAGCTGTAGTTTAGCATTCAGCAGCAATTTTCTTTTTTGTGCAGCATGCCACTTTCTTTCAGAGTGGCCATGAAGCATGCCTTTCGGTCCTCTGATCCGAGGAAAAGTAATTAGTGTTAGTTCCTGCTATTGGTTACTAAATAAACCAGAAATAGTTGTCCTGCGAAACAATTTTACTCTGTTTTTTGTTGTTGAATCGACAAATTTTACTCTGCTGATAGGATGGACAAACTGAAGTTTGTGGCTAGCATGAGGGTGCGAGTGTATGCGACTTCATAAGTTGATGATGCTCACAGAAAACCTTCCTGGAGTAGTGCATATGTCCAACTGTGAGTTTCTTTCTATTCTGTGATATAGGGTCCTGTGACTTCTTTTTCTTGGGCTAGCTGCCAGGTTGAGTTTGCGTATATGCATATCAGTGTAGCTGATCCATCGACAAGTCCAGCATTTTTTAGTGTCAGTTCAGGGGATGCTTTACTGGCAGCGATTTCTTCACTGTTTCTGTAGTGTTGCTCAATGGGATGCTTTGCCGGCAGTGATTAGACAGTAAACTAAACTGTTCGGTTTCTTATCTGCATGCATCTGCTGTTGATTTTGAAAGTTAATGCTCTATAATGTTATATATTTCCCTCTGATCAGAAAAAATGGAAGAGGAAGAAGGGGACCATGAGGCATACCAAAGTGGTGGTTCATCGTTGATATCCGGTGCGACAATGAGAAGGGCTCAACCACCCCCAGGGGTGTCTCCTTCTTCGATAAACATTTGTAGAGCTTATCACGGTCAGTATTGTTGTAAGGGCATATTTATCCCCTAGTGGTTTTGGTGATTGATGACAATGCTTTTGTGGACTAATCGTGTGCGTTAAGTTCTTTCAGAGATTCATCCATTGGCACGAGACGATTTCCTCCCCTCGGTGTTTTATTCAAGACGGTGTAGCTCCTTCGTTTTGTTGTTGGTGGACTAGTTTCGTAGGAGTCACCGTACTATTAAGAGGGGATCCGCTTTGGTAAGACTAGGGTGGAATCAACACGTACACATCCTTATCACACCCGTCGTCTTCCTTTCGCAACTCTGGAGCCGCAACTTCTCTTCCGTACCTGCTTCGCCCTGTGCCAGCGGTAGTACCGCGATCTCCAGCGGTAGTACCACCGAAGCCCTCCAGCGGTAGTACCGCTCCATGAAGCGATAGTACCGCTCCCAGCGGTAGTACCGCTCCGTAGAGCGGTAGTACCGCTCGCGGGCTTCGGCCGTAGTACCGCAGCAGTACCGCGCTACTGCCGCCTCGATTCGAGACGGTGTTTTCTCGTGTCGGGTTTTGCGGCACTAACCGCGGTAGTAGAAGCGGTAGTACCGCTCCGAGCGGTAGTACCGCTCCTACTCCCGCGGTAGTACCGCTCTGGGGCCAGTGGCCTGGCTTCCTCTCCAGCGCGGCAGTACCGCTGGGTAGGGAGTGGTAGTACCGCTCTCAGCGGTAGTACCGCCCTGCCCCAGCGGTAGTACCGCTCTGTGCGGGGCTGCCCAGTGAGGTAACGGTTGGATGTGTTCCCACACTATATAAAGGTGCCTTCTTCCTCCAAGTTGACTCACCTCTTTCCCCCAAAGCTCCATTGTTGCTCAAAGCTCCATTTTCGCCCGATCTCTCTCCCTAGCCAATCAAACTTGTTGATTTGCTCGGGATTGGTTGAGAAGGCCCAGATCTACACTTCCACCAAGAGAAATTTGATTCCCCCCACTTATCCCTTGCGGATCTTGTTACTCTTGGGTGTTGAGCACCCTAGACGGTTGAGGTCACCTCGAAGCCATACTCCATTGTGGTGAAGCTTCGTGGTGTTGTTGTTGTTGTTGGGAGCCTCCGATTGTTGTGGAGATTGCCCCAACCTTGCTTGTAAAGGTTCGGTCGCCGCCTTCAAGGGCACCAATAGTGGAATCACGGCATCCGCATTGTGTGAGGGCGTGAGGAGAATACGGTGGCCCTAGTGGCTTCTTGGGGAGCATTGTGCCTCCACACCGCTCTAACGGAGACGTACTTCCCTTTAAAAGGAAGGAACTCCGGTAACACATCCTTGTCTCCACCGGCTCCACTCTTGGTTATTTCGTGCCTTTACTTTTGCAAGCCTACTTGTTTTACATCCTTTGCTTGCTTGTGTGCTAGTTGTTATTGCATCATATAGGTTGCTCATTTAGTTGCACATCTAGACAACCTATTTTGTTGCAAAGTTTAATTTGGTAAAGAAAAGCTTAAAAATTGTTAGTTGCCTATTCACCCCCCCCCTCTAGTCAACCATATCGATCCTTTCAATTGGTATCAGAGCCTCGTCTCTTTTTACGGACTTTACCGTCCAAAGAGTATGGTTGATGTCGCAGATGAGGTGGGAGAGCACTCCGGTGCGAATCCGATCTCATCTACGGGAGATGGGGGTAACTCGATCTCACGTGAGGAATTCAATGTTGGTTTGGAAACATTGAAAATCTCCATGACGACCGAGGTCAAGGACATGTTTAAGGAATTCCTAGAAGGACTTAAACAATCTACCTCGCCGATGAAAGTGGGTGATCCCACCAACAAGGTGACGGATGCTCCCTCCGACAAGGGGGAAGCTAACATTGATAAGAGTCCTTCTATTAGTGGTAGAAATGGTACCGGCATCTTTGCCCATGTGGAAGCCCCGGTTTATGGAGGGCCAATTTCCTCCACTCATTTGAATCATGCCGGTCCACCTCCTAAATATGAGAAACATGAAGATTTTGATTCTTGGGTCTATCGCTTTAAGCGTCATTTGAAACATGTGAACAGTAACCTTTGGAGAATCATTGAAGAAGGTTTTTATCCTCATGACCCAAGCAACTTCACCCCTCGAGAAGCCGTGGATAATCAATTCAATGAGAGTGCTCTCTTCATCATCCAAGATGCAATCCTTCCCGAAGATCTCCCTCACCTTCGACCCCGTGTCATGGCTAAAGAAGCATGGAAATGTGTCGAGGGTCTCTATCATGGAAGTGCTAGCATTCAACGCTCCAACTATGAAGTGGTGCAAGATGAAGCCGATGAGTTTGCAATGAAAGAAGATGAAGAACCTCGTGAGCTCTTTCGAAGAGTGACCAAACTCGCAGTCGCACTTCGAGATCATGGAAGCAAGGACACGGATGACGATTGGATCAAGCGGAAGTTCCTCAAGGCCATGATGCCCTATAACAAGGCCATGTCCTCCGTCATTCGTCAACGACCGGACTTCCACTCCATGACCTCAAGTGAAGTGTTGGATGAGTTCGTTGCAATGAGCATCTTGGACAAGACCGCCGACAATGCGGTGCTCCGTTCTCAAAGAGCAAAGAAGCCTAACCTTGCTTTGAAGGCCAAGGTTACTATGGAAGAAGAGGAAGAAGTGGAAGATGAGGAAAGCAACCCCGAAGACACAAAGTTTGACTACCATGAGCACATGGCCCTTGCTTCAAGACAATTTTGGAGCAAGAAGAGCTCAAGACCCAACTTCAACAAGAACAACTCAAGTGGCGTCAAGGGCAAGCAATGAGTTAGAACTTGCTTCAACTGTGGCAATGTGAGCCATTTCGTTGCGGATTGTCCTTACGAGAAGCGGGAAGACAATGGTGGCAAGTTCATTCGAAAAGACAAAGCCAAGTCCTTCCCCAACAAGAACAACTTCGCCAAGAAGACTCCCACTCGTGGGTTGGTGGTTCAAGAAGAATACCAAGAGGATGACGATGATGATGAAAATGAAGAAGCAATGGCCATGGTGTCCGTTGCCATTGCTACCACTCCCCGGGTGTCTCTCTTCGAATCACCCAACGAAAACATCACCGCTAGATGCCTCATGGCTAAAGCTTCAAACAAGGTAACCCCCAACATCACAACCACCATCATTACTAATCCCTCCTTGGAGGATTGCATTGATGGACATGTTGAGTCTAATGAGGAAGTGAATGAATTTGAGTCTTTTATGAGTAAGCTCAAGGGAAATTCCAAGAAGCACTTTGTTGCTCTCTTGGAACAACTTGGTGAGGCCAATGACATGATCGAGGCTCACGAAGAAACCATCTCCAAGATGGAAGGTCATAGTCGTGACTATGCCGATGAGATATCGGATCTCTCTAATGCTCTTGAGGAAGAGCGTGTGCATCGTTTGACTCTTGAGGAGTCACACAATGATGACCATGCTAAGTTAAAGAAAGATCTTGATCATGCTCTTGTCATGTCTCGTGTGCTAACCTCCGAGAAGGCTAAACTTGGGGTTGATCATGCTAGACTCAAAGAGGAGTTTGAGATACTTGACAAGGCCCACAAGGTCTTGAAGGGTACTCATGCTAGCCTCAAAGAGTCTCATGCTCAACTCCAAGTTAAGCTAATCAAGGAAAAGGCCACCTTTCCTCATATGGTATTAATTGATAATGCATGTGCTACTAACCCATGTTGTGAGCATGTGCATCTTGTGGAGGAAAATGCCAAGTTGAAGGATCAACTTGAGAAAGGCCTTGTGTCTTGCATTAAAGGTGAGAAAAACCTCAATGACCTTTTGAGCAATCAAAAGAAAGTTGTGGCCAAAGAAGGAATTGGGTTTGCACCCAAGTCCAAGAGCAAGAAGAAGAAGAACAACAAGACCAATCGTCCTCCTCCTCTCAAACAAACGTTCGTGAAAGAGGGAGAGGGTGCTCCTAATAAGAAGAAGGAGAAAGTGAAGGGAGTTGATGTCCAAAAGGGCAAAAGCAGTTCCTCAAACAAAGCCGGCGACTTTAACCCGTCATATGTGTTGTGCCGTGCTAGTGATGGACATGTTTATGCTAGATTTGTTGGTTCTTCCTATGAGTACATTGAATGGTCTATTTGGGTTCCCAAGAACCTTGTTACTAACATCAAAGGACCCATTACTAAATGGGTACCTAAAACCAAGCATTGATCTCGTGTAGGTGTTTGCTTCCGGTGGGGGATCATGGTTGCTCGATAGTGGAGCAACAAATCATATGACCGGGAGCAAGGACTTGGTGGTGAACGTGCAAGAGATTCCATCTATGCCCACCAATGTCGAGTGGGGTGATGCATCACATTCTAAGGTATTGGGTCTCGGCAAGGTTGTCATTTCTCATGATCTAACGATCGAGAAAGTCATGCTTGTTGAGTCCCTCGCATTCAATTTACTTTCCGTTCGTTAACTTGCACTCATGGGCTTTGCTACATTCTTTGATATTGATACCGTGGCCCTCTTGTGGAGCAAGACTCTTAAAGTAGCCTTTGTTGGGCATGTCGAGAACGGTCTCTATGTGATTAACTTCTCGGAGCGACCCACTAAGACCGCGACATGCCTAATGGCTAAAGTTGACGTGGGATGGCTTTGGCATCGCCGTTTAGCCCACGTCAATATGAGATCTTTGCAAAGTCTTCTCAAGGGGGACCATGTTCATGGACTAACAAATGTTAGTTTTGCCAAAGATCGTGCTTGCAGTGCTTGTATCGAAGGAAAGCTTCATGAAAAGGCTCACCCTCCTTCAACCATCATCTACTCGAAGAGACCCTTGGAGCTCCTTCACATGGATCTCTTCGGGCCTCCATCTTTTGATAGTCTTGGAGGGAGAAAGTATTGCTTGGTGATTGTGGATGATTATTCAAGGTACACTTGGGTATACTTCTTCAAGAGGAAGAGTGAGACTCAACAAACCATCATCGACTTTGCAAATGAAGCTCAACGTCAACATGATGCAAAGATCTTGAAAGTAAGAAGTGACAACGGCACCGAGTTCAAGAACTACACCTTGGATGAGTTTCTTAGTGATGAGGGGATCAAGCATCAATATGCGGCACCTTATACCCCTCAACAAAATGGTGTTGCGGAGAGGAAGAACCGGACGTTGATGGATGCGGCAAGGACCATGATGGCGGAGTTCAAGTCTCCGTACAACTTTTGGGCCGAAGCCATCAACACCGCGTGTCATGCATCCAATCGGCTCTATCTTCGCAAAGGCTTGAACAAGACTCCTTATGAGATTCTCACCGGCAACAAGCCCAACCTCAAGTACTTCCGGGTGTTCGGTTGTAAGTGTTTCATTCTCAAGAAAGGTGTTCATTTGTCTAAATTTGAGGCTAGATCTCATGAGGGCATATTTGTTGGTTATGCTACAAACTCTCATGCTTACCGTGTCCTCAACAAGTCCACCGGACTCATTGAGGAGACGTGTAACGTGGAGTTTGACGAAAATAACGGCTCCCAAGTGGAGCAAAGTGGTACTTGTGATGTAGGTGATGAAATTCCTCCCCAAGCCATAAGAAGAATGGGTATTGGTCAAATTCTACCCATTGAGGAACCCCTTGTGGCCGAAGGAGAAGGACAATGCTCTACTCAAGTAGAGCCATCACCTCATCAAGACCCACATGCTTCCGAAGAACAAAGTGAAGGCCCTCAACCTTGTGAACAAGACCAAGGGCAATATCAACCTCAAGATGGTGGTGAACCTCTAAATGATGCCCAAGGTCAAGTTCTCCCCCTCGAGCAAGTTCAAGATCAAGAGCAAGCTCAAGATCAAGAGCAAGCTCAAGCTCAAGAACAAGCTCAAGACAGCGCTCAAGATGTTCAAGTCAACCCTCCTCCCTCAACATCCGAGGAGGAATTAGAGCGTTGTGCCGCAAAGATTGCTTCCAAGCTCACCACCCAAGACCATCTCATGGAAAATGTGGTTGGAAGCCTAAGAAAGGGGGTAAGCACTCATAGACAATTAGCAAACTATTGTGAACATCACACGTTTGTCTCTTGTGTTGAACCCCAAAAGGTCTATGAGGCGCTCGAAGACTCGGATTGGCTCAATGCCATGCATGAAGAACTCAACAACTTCGAGTACAACAAAGTATGGAGATTGGTGCCAAGGCCATCCGGGAACCACAATGTCATTGGAACCAAGTGGATCTTCAAGAACAAGCAAGATGCTCATGGGAACATCGTTTGCAGCAAGGCAAGATTGGTAGCACAAGGCTACTCCCAAGTCGAGGGTATCGACTACGGTGAAACCTTTGCTCCCGTTGCTCGTCTTGAATCCATACGTTTGTTGATTGCCTATGCTTCTCATCACAACTTTAAGTTGCAACAAATGGATGTGAAAAGTCCTTTTCTTAATGGTCCTATTAATGAGTTGGTTTATGTCAAGCAACCCCCCGGGTTCGAGGACCCCTACTTCCCGGATCATGTGTATCAACTCGATAAGGCACTCTATGGCCTTAAACAAGCCCCACGTGCGTGGTATGACCACCTTACCGAGTTGCTACAAGATCGTGGATTTGAAGTAGGACAAATCGATCCCACTCTTTTTACTAAGAAGGTCAACGAGGAGTTGTTTGTATGCCAACTATATGTTGATGATATTATCTTTGGTTCTCCTAACAAAGCTTTCAATGAGGAATTTGCCGCTCTCATGACCTCCAAGTTTAAGATGTCTTCGATGGGAGAGTTGAAGTTCTTCCTTGGTTTTGACATCAAACAAAGAAGAGAAGGAACCTTCATCAACCAAGCCAAATACACTCAAGACATGCTTAAAAGATTCAAGCTAAGTGATGTCAAGCCGGCTTCTACACCAATGCCTACCAAGTGCCAACTTGACATCGATCCCAATGGTAAAGCGGTGGATCAAAAGGTATATCGCTCCATGATTGGCTCCTTGCTTTACCTTTGTGCATCTAGACCGGATATCATGTTGAGTGTGGGGATGTGTGCACGTTTTCAAGCCGCACCAAAGGAAAGTCACTTTGTGGCGGTCAAGCGAATCTATCGATATTTGGCTCATACCCCAAACTTTGGCTTATGGTACCCAAGAGGAGCAAACTTCAAGCTTGAAGGTTTCAGGGATTCCGATTGGGCGGGAGACAAAGTGGATATGAAATCCACTTTCGGAGGGTGCCAATTTCTTGGTTGCTCTTTGGTAAGTTGGTCTTCCAAGAAGCAAAGTTGTGTGTCTCTCTCGTCCACCGAAGCGGAATATGTGGCGACCGGTAGTTGTTGTGCTCAACTCCTATGGATGAGGCAAACTTTAAAGGAGTACGGTGCCATTTGTGACAAAGTGCCTCTTTGGTGTGATAATGAAAGTGCCATCAAGATTTCTCTCAAACCGATGCAACACTTCAAGACGAAGCACATTGAGATTCGGTATCACTTCATCCGGGATCACATTAGGCGAGGGGAGATCGAGCTCAAGTATGTCAACACTCATGATAACCTTGCAGATATTTTCATGAAGCCCTTGGATGAAGCAAGATTTCGCGAGTTAAGGCATGAGCTAAATATCATTGATTTGAGCAATGTGACTTGAACCCGTGCACCCCCCACCACACTCAACTTGTTGTCTAGTTTAGGTGTAGGCATGGACATAGGGGGAGTGTTGTTCTCTCAATGAACTCTCCCTCCCCCCATTATGCATAAAACGATCAACTCTTTCACATTAGCCATTTTTGATGGTACTTGTGCTTCAAAGACGAGTTTTGGTCATGGGCCCAAGGATAATTCTTCGCAGTGCCATACCAATTGACTCAAGCATAGGTGGCTCCGGCCACCGCCCTCTCTTGAGAGAGGCCAGAGCTCGCTCTTCTTTTGTTTGGTTGCTTTGAAGGAGTGGGTTCCGGTTTGGTGTTCATGTGTGTGTTGTCTTGTTGGTCCTTTTCTTGTCTTCGCCTTGGTTGCTTTGCTTTTTGGTTGCTTTGAAGGAGTTTTTGTCTAGAAGCATGTTTTTCTCTGGTTGCTGGCGGTACTACCGCCGCTGGCGAGCGGTACTACCGCTCCAAGCGGTACTACCGCTCCCCAGCGCGGTACTACCGCTGAGAGGCGCGGGCAGGGGTTATATCGGGGGCAGGGGGAGTTTCTTCTCCCCCATACCCATTCGCGCGCCCACACGCCTGTTCCTCTCTCTCTCCAGCAACCGGCGCCGCGGGAGGGCTCCGGCGGATCTCCCTCTCCGGGCCGTCCCTCTCCATTCCCTTCGGTGGAGACGATCCCCACCGTGTCCTCTTGCCATGGATGCCGGTATTGCCCCCGTTCTCTTGTTCTTTTTGTCTAGGTTTCCAATCTAGCATCTTAGGGGCAGTAGCAGTTGCATATTTAGATTCTTGGCCAAATCTAGGCTTGAGTTGGATGGAGAATGCTTCTAGGCAGTTTGGATTGATGTTTGGTTGGAGTATTTTTGAATTTGGTAGGACGGTAGTGCCGGATCTGACCACAGTAGTAGGAAACTGCTGTTTCCCCGCCCCGAGCGGTACTACCGCCCTCTCCAGGGCGGTACTACCACTTGGAGCGGTACTACCGCTCCCTGTGGAGCGTTACTACCGCTAGCTGGTCGCGGTACTACCGCTCTCTACCAAATTCCACTCTACTTCTACCTTTCAGTGATCTTTTTGTTCGTGTTTTGTGGCTTATGCTCGTGCTTTCTGGTTATTTGCGTGTTCTTGTGTGTGGTTCCAGGTGATGAGGTCCCTGAGCATCAGGCTCGTCGTGTCAATCCCGGACGTGCCACGTCCAAGCGCTACCGCACCACCGAGCCTGTCGGAGGATCCTCAAGTGCTCATCCTCCACCTCCACCTCCACTTCAACTCCAGAAGAAGTCTGGGGTCAAGCCAAAGCCCGGCAAGACAGTGCCAGAAATGCCGCCAAAGGAGTTCTAGGCAAGGCGCCACCGCAACCCGTATGATGCTGACCAAGATCCCACTTTGGTCAACCGTCCGTTTCGGAACAGGTTCCAGTTTGCCATCTTCTTCGATGTTCTCAAAGAGAAGAAGAATTTCTTTGTCAAAGTGCACTCCATCGACACCGACCATATGGAGCAAGATCCTGACTACTTTGGTGAAGCTCTTCAGATGTGCACTCGACTGAACATTCTTGGGATCATGAAATTCAACAAGGACTTTGATGCTGATATGGTGGCCCAATTCTATGCCATGGTTCACCTTGGGACTGATGAGGACAGGACACTCACCTGGATGACCAATGGCAAGTTGCTTTCTGTCAAGTGGAGAGCGTTCATGCAGTTGATTGGGGTGCAAGATCTCGGTCTTGAGTCTCCTTTTGGCTTTCGCCCGCACGCCCGCGCCCATTGCACTCACAAGCAAGCTCTCTGGCCATACTACACTCTGAAGATCAACCAGGAGACACAGAAGGAAACCTATGAGCTGCCTGCCTATCTGGATATCCTTCACCGCATCTTCAGAGAGACCCTTTTCCCTCGCATTGGGAATTTGGACCAGGTTCACTCTTATCTCGTGGACATGCTTCTTTTCTGCCAGCGTGAGAAGGAAAATCCCACCGGAGAGTCTTTGGATATCTCTCATGTTATGTGGTCTGAGCTGCTGTCTGCTATCTCCGAGCGCAAGTGCCCGATCTATGGTCCGTTCATCATGCTGCTCATTGAGAAGGCCTGGGATCATGTATATCCTAAGGTGCCACTGGAGTCTGGAGAGTTGATCTCTCACGATGTCAAGCGTCTGAGAAAGAAGGATAACTGGGGCACTCAGGCCCCTAAGACTGGAGTTCCTTCGTCTGCTGCTGCCATGGAGACAGAGGAGGAGCCTGCAGCTGATGATGATGTGGATGATGACTACATGCCTTCTGAGGCAGAGCCCTCTTGGGCTAAGAAGCTCAAGTCTAAGATGAAGAAGATGTTCTGCATGGAGGCTCACGGTCAGTACATGACTCATGTGGCTGAGAAGAAGGCTCGAGGTCGTCACAAGGAGCTCATGCGTCAGTTGGGTGCTATAGTCAAGAGTGGATCTGAGGACCAGCTTACTGAGGAGGAGGAGTGGATTCAGCAGCACTGCCCGTGGACCGATTCTGAGGCCGAGCACTTCCAGACTGACGACGGTGGTGCCGATGACTCCGCTGGGCTCTGATGCGTGTGTCCCTCATTTGCTCTCACCTGGAGCCGTAGCAACACTCCCTCTCCTTTTTGGTGTCTCGATGCCAAAGGGGGAGAGAGTTTAGGGATTTGCGAGTTGTGTCTTTCGTCTCTTATTCGTGTCTTGTTCGTGTTTTCCTCGCATTTGCTTTGGTTGGTTTGTCTGTGAGACCTAAGTTCGAGTGAGACTTAAGTACGAGTCATATGGTGTGAGACATATGCTACCTTACCTTTCCAGTATCATTATCTATGTCACTCTAGCTTATGAGTTGCGTGCTTTTCTTGTTATATCATCTATGCTGCTCTCATACACCATGCTTAGATTGTTGGTCTCTAAAATGTAGGGGGGAGTTTTGATCCTAGTATGTGTGCTGTGCAGTCCAAAGCACTTATCTAAATAGCACACATCTAGGGGGAGCCCATCTACATGTTAGGACCGTGGGGTTTGTATGCTTACTCTATACCTTGTTTATGCAAATCCCGTATTGTCATCAATCCACCAAAAAGGGGGAGATTGTAAGGGCATATTTATCCCCTAGTGGTTTTGGTGATTGATGACAATGCTTTTGCGGACTAATCGTGTGCGTTAAGTTCTTTCAGAGATTCATCCATTGGCACGAGATGATTTCCTCCCCTCGGTGTTTTATTCAAGATGGTGTAGCTCCTTCGTTTCGTTGTTGGTGGACTAGTTTCGTAGGAGTCATCGTACTATTAAGAGGAGATCCGCTTTGGTAAGACTAGGGTGGAATCAACACGTACACATCCTTATCACACCCGTTGTCTTCCTTTCGCAACTCTGGAGCCGCAACTTCTCTTCCGTACCTGCTTCGCCCTGTGCCAGCGGTAGTACCGCGATCTCCAGCGGTAGTACCACCGAAGCCCTCTAGCGGTAGTACCGCTCCATGAAGTGGTAGTACCGCTCCCAGCGGCAGTACCGCTCCGTAGAGCAGTAGTACCGCTCGCGGGCTTCGGCCGTAGTACCGCAGCAGTACCGCGCTACTGCCGCCTCGATTCGAGACGGTGTTTTCTCGTGTCGGGTTTTGCGGCACTAACCGCGGTAGTAGAAGCGGTAGTACCGCTCCGAGCGGTAGTACCGCTCCTACTCCCGTGGTAGTACCGCTCTGGGGCCAGTGGCCTGGCTTCCTCTCCAGCGCGGCAGTACCGCTGGGTAGGGAGCGGTAGTACCGCTCTCAGCGGTAGTACTGCCCTGCCCCATGGGTAGTACCGCTCTGTGCGGGGCTGCCCAGTGAGGTAACGGTTGGATGTGTTCCCACACTATATAAAGGTGCCTTCTTCCTCCAAGTTGACTCACCTCTTTCCCCCAAAGCTCCATTGTTGCTCAAAGCTCCATTTTCGCCCGATCTCTCTCCCTAGCCAATCAAACTTGTTTATTTGCTCGAGATTGGTTGAGAAGGCCCAGATCTACACTTCCACCAAGAGAAATTTGATTCCCCCCACTTATCCCTTGCGGATCTTGTTACTCTTGGGTGTTGAGCACCCTAGACGGTTGAGGTCACCTCGAAGCCATACTCCATTGCGGTGAAGCTTCGTGTTGTTGTTGTTGTTGTTGGGAGGCTCCGATTGTTGTGGAGATTGCCCCAACCTTGCTTGTAAAGGTTCGGTCGCCGCCTTCAAGGACACCAATAGTGGAATCACGGCATCTCGCATTGTGTGAGGGCGTGAGGAGAATACGGTGGCCCTAGTGGCTTCTTGGGGAGCATTGTGCCTCCACACCGCTCTAACGGAGACGTACTTCCCTTTAAAAGGAAGGAACTCCGGTAACACATCCTCGTCTCCACCGACTCCACTCTTGGTTATTTCGTGCCTTTACTTTTGCAAGCCTACTTGTTTTACATCCTTTGCTTGCTTGTGTGCTAGTTGTTATTGCATCATATAGGTTGCTCATTTAGTTGCACATCTAGACAACCTATTTTGTTGCAAAGTTTAATTTGGTAAAGAAAAGCTTAAAAATTGTTAGTTGCCTATTCACCCCCCCCCCTCTAGTCAACCATATCGATCCTTTCAATTGTTAATCTTTCTTTTTCTTGGGACACAGAGTGGTGCCATTTTTCATGTTTTAGTACTAGTAGTGTAGTACAGTAAAGGCATGTTTGGTAATCTGTAGGAAGATAGGTGAGAGCAGATCCATGTTGTCGTAACTTTTAACTGTTTTTTAAGACACATACAATACAACTATATGAGCTTGTACAGTCATAAGTTGTGTGGCACCTTCAGATTTATTACCAATTTGTAAACCTGTTTACATGTAGGATGTAGCAGTTTAAAGAAGAGAGTGCATTTGTATGTATAGCCTGTCATGTTCTTTTGCCGAAGTACTTTTTTTTCATTCGAGCTGAAGAGTGAAAACCATCAGCATGGTCCAAACATTAAAAATTCATGTTCCTGTTCCTGGAGCAGCTCAGCGGCACTTGTTATTTCCATCAACCAGTGTTGGAGAATAGCTGTAGCCTGAAGTTGTACTCATTTGTTGTAACTTTTAATTGTTTGTCGTGATAATATAACCCGGTTATACTCATTTGTTGATGCACTTCCTCCCTTCTGTTCTTGATATTCCTGGAACAAGCTTGTCTGTGCTCTATCATTTGAGAACTATCAGATGTGTGTTGCTTTAGTTCCTCCTTCTGTTTTGAATCATAAGATGTTCTAACCTTTTTCTAAACCGGATGTATATAGACGTGTTTTAGCGTGTTTGTTCACTCATTTCAGTCCGTATGTAGTGTACTTTGGAATATTCAAAACGTCTTATGATTCAGAAGGGAGGCTTATCACGATAATTATCCGCCAGATTCATGCAATGTTAACACTCGTGTCCTTTGCTGAGTAGGATGTTCACAAGACACTCGTATGGCTGATTTTGAAGATGAGGCTGATGAAGAAGATGTTGACTATGAAGAAGAAGAGGAAGGAGAAGAAGATGAGGATGAAGATGAAGAAGAAGATGATGATGATGATGATGATGATGATGAAGAAGAGCGAGATAATGTGGATGAAGAGGGAGGGGCTGAGATCATTGACATGGGATCATTTTCTGAACCGGGAAGAAAGTTTTTGTCTAAAGTGTGGAAAGAATATCCTTGCATGGTGGCAGACCAACTCAGGTGAATACCCAACGCTGAGTCGCATGGCAGCAGATATCTTGGCGGCTCCTTCCTCTGCGGTGGCATCCGAGTCTGCCTTCAGCACTAGGAAGAGAGTCTTATCAGATTTTCGAAGTCGAATGACAACAACGACACTTGAAGCTCTTGTTTGCTTACAAGATTGGATACGGGCCACCGGTAAAGCCATACGACACAAGTTTCTTCTTTTTTTCTTATTAATGCTTAAAGTTTACAAGTTTCTTCTTTTTTTCTGCAGCTAATACTCAACGTAGCTTGGCTTCAGTTCATGACATTAGAATGGACTTACAAGGTATGAGAAACCTTCTGATGTATATAGTGCCATGTATATGAAAGTACACTTAAAGTATGAAGTCTGCTTTTTAATGAGGGATTTCATATCTACAGTTTGTTCCAGGAAACTAGTTGCAAGATGCAGCCCAATCATGTAGATGAATATATAGTGTTTTACACACAGAACTAGTGTTGTTAGTTTTGATTTCCCCAAGTTATAGTTGATCTCTAATATATATTTCTTTTTCCATTCTTGCTTGTTGATATGCTTACCAGAATCAGGAATATTCTCTTTGTTCTAATCTTTGTTGCGGAGTGGATGATGGGTAGTGTATGATGGATATTTAGAAGTGTATTTTCTTGCAAACTTGATCATGAATTAGTTTTCTGGAACATGCCTTTGCTACTAAGAATATTCCTCTGTTCATAAATATATTATTTAGGTTTTTTGAGGGATAAATATACTACTTAGTTGATGTGCATAGAATTACTCTTGTAACATTTCTTTGTAAATACAGATATCGAGGATTGATGCTTGTTGGAGCAATTCATGTTAAACCTCAAGCAGATGATGAAGCAAAGACATGTCAGCTTTCTCTATAACCTACTAGATGTGAAAAGTTTAGCATGTTGAACTAGTAATCTTTTGATCTTGTTTGAGTCTGTTGGATTGAGGTCCTTAGCTTAACGTTCTTTGAAACTTGTAATCTTTTGATCTTGTACCGTGTACACATTTGCTGACATCTATTTTTTGGGGACTTATTAGTAATTTGGCGAGGCCAAAAATGTTGGACGGTGCAAACATTTGGTTCAAAAAACCTGTAATCCTCTGGAATGTGTAAAATTTGCTAAATTTTGGGTCGGCCTCATGTGCCCAATGGGTCAATGGGGCCACAAAATTTTGATGAAATGGGTCGGCCCATGGCCTCGCATATTGGCCTTGGGGCCATGGGGCCGGGGCCAGGGTCGGGTCGGCCCATTCCCATTTTGACTTTTATTTCAATTCGTGAACAATTTTCAATATCATTGATTTTTTTTAAATACGGCGAACTTTTTCCTAATTTTTTAAGTTTTTTCAATATTGGTGGACTTTTTATAAAAGTCAGATGAACCTTTTCCAAATTCGATGATTTTTTCTTGAAATTTATGAACTGATTTTCAAAATCGATGAACTCTTCTCCCATATTTGTGATTTTTTTTTCAAAATCGATGAAATGTTTTCACATTTGTGAACTTTTTCTCGAGATGATGAACTTTTTTTAATAATTCCACGAACACTTTCGAATTTCTGTGAACCTTTTTTTTCAAAATTGTACCTGTTTTTAGTATTTTTTAAAATTCTTTTTTGATTTATACTTTCTTTTTAAAATAGTTATACTGGATATATATATGATATATGTTAACTATAGAAAGGGTTAAATAGAGCTTTTTCCTTATTATTGTCAATGGAATGAGCTCTACCTGGTGTTTACGAGTGACTACTCTAGATACCCGCGTTCGGAGTTTGAATCTTGGTATTCGCGAATGGCTACATGAATAAGCCTTAATTTTTGTATCTCCTGTGTTTGGGAGGAAATTGTTAACGATGTTTCAATGGGCCGTGGCCTGCTGGTCGCGATAGGGGCCACTTTTTCAACGGCGCCTACAACGTCGAGTTCGCTGGTGCCTCCTACCCTGGGAAGGGGAACGGCAACCAGTTATTATGGTCCAAGAATATTAATTTTGGATTATGCTTTCTTGCACATAACGGACTATAAAATGCAATTCATCACTATAAATTATTATGTTTAATATCCATAAGCTTACAATTGGCGTATGTGGTGTAGATGAAGTTCTTGATGTCGGGTAGACCGGTCAGTGACACCCATGGCCTCAAATGTCCAGATTGTCTTGCGCCTCTCATATCCTGCCCAGATGTAGGGCGGATATAGGATGCTTGGACGCGTCCGTCACGTCATTCCAGCCCACCATCGACCCCACACCGTCCCCATAAAAACCCCGATACACCCCCTCTTTGAACCCTAGCTCTCGCTCCACTCTCCTCTCTCGCTCCGTCCCTTCCCCTTCCTCTTCGATTTTGACCGAATTCGGCGAGATGTCGACCTCCGGCAACCACTTCGGCACCGACCTTGACGTCGAGGAGAAGCTAGACCTCCGCATTGCGTTGGAGCGGTCCAAGGTGGACATAGGGGGCAGCTCCGGATCTGCACCGTCGCCGCTCCTGCCCCGGGGCAGCGCGGACACTGGAGCTGGTCCTCCTGGCCCATGCGCAGTTCCGCGAGGGCTACACAGTCCGCTCCCCCTCCCCCGTCCCCTTCCCCCGCTACCAGCCGGCTACTGCTCTGCGTGGGCAGCGGGCAAGGGAGAGGGACGAGGCGAAGCAAGCCGCGCGCCGCTGTGGCGGGTTGCCGGCAAAGCTTGACAAGGACGAGCAAGGTGCTCCGGCTTGCCATTGAGCAGTCGGAGCGCGGGGCGTCGAAGGCAGCGACGGAGGCGGCTCAGGTGCCAATCTCAAGCGGCAGCAGGACATGGCCGTCGGAGGATGAAGGGGCTCATCGTCCTCTCTGATGACTCCGACGACGACGGCGATGACCACAGCTCCACCTTCGACGACCCCGATGATCCACCACCTGCCGCGATGCTTATAGCTACGCTGGTGACCGAAAGGGCAAAGGCCCGGCGAGGAAGCGGTGAATCTCCGCCGTCTTCGTTGTTAACTTCCAGTTATTTATGTCTCTAATTAGAACCTGTCTGTTGTATGGGATTATGTAAACTTTGAGTAGCTTTTGGAGATTCGTCTGTGATTTTTTGGTGATCGGAATGTGCTTATCTACATCAGTTTCATAGTCCTGCGATGATCTACATAATTTATGTTCACGTTGCATACGTAGTATGAATATAGGGTATCGGATATGAGGAGTGCGGATGTGAACGACACAACGCGCCTGGACTTGTCCGCGGGCGTTTGAGAGGCCGAATTTGATGAACCCAGCTGTAGATGCTCTAAGCGTGAACATAATAGCATAGCCGATCAGTTGGTGTCGTATGGTTGAACTGAGCAGACCACTGCGGTACAGATGCAATTAGGACCAACATGTATTGAGGAGATTTTGCATCATGATTGTAACCCTATTACTATGAAATAAATTTCTTTCACCCCACAAGAAAAAACTGGATATAGCTCTTTGTAGGCTGCAGGAAGCATGTTATTGGTAGTTGTAGTGCTCTTGAGCAGACAATCAGGAAAGACGTGTAACTGATCCGTGTGTTGGGACAACTTTTGATTCAATAGCTAAAGCTCACTATTGCTAAAACTTATTTTCATGAGGAATTTGTTTTAGGATCAGATTCAGTCGCAGCTCAAAAGTTGGTGACAAAAGCAAGACAATGCAAGAGTTTTTTTTTTGAAGTACCACATGTCCATTCATTGCATGGAGCAAACATAGCACATACATGCGACACAGAACAGAAGGACCCAGAAACACAGGTGTCCTCGGAACTTTGTTCGATGGACCTCCCATAAAACAACAACACAAAAAAGTCCTTGGAGGCCCTTGTACACACCATCTACCACACTCGTCACCGACCACCGTCGGAACATCACCGGAAATAGGGAAGACGAGCAGCACCATAGCTGAAATAGCGTTGTGAACCGATTGAGCGGCCCGTGGCAGGGCGACGAGGCCGAAACTTTGTGGCTTGTCGGCCGGGGAACAACCCCGTGCCCAGCGGCTATCTTTTTTTTTTTCAATTTGTGGTTAGCATGTAGGTGTCCCTTACGCAACACTTGGTACTCTGTAGTCGGGGAAACCAGAAAATAAGATCAGCCGCACAACAAGGACAGATTGCAAAGGTCTTATCCGGATGCTCTGAACTGACAACAATGGATGGTATATATCTATGAACATTGAAAGAATTGGTCCGTGTATCAGTATCAAGGATGTTCTAAATTTCAAGCACAGTCTCAAGGATAGTGAATCTGGAAGGTTTTGACTCCGCCAAAATGTAAAATCTTTGACTGTCTAGTCCTTTTTTAAGGAGGTTGTTTGGCTACACGGAGAATTGGCTTTCTTCTTTTGGCACCATATAAAATGCGGGTCGGTAACAGACTCATGTCATCGAAAATGGCAAATATTTTGTGCCAGTTGTTTTCTGAAAAGCTGTCAAATGGTTCATATCTCTATCCATCGACACCGATCGGCGTCAGAGTTCAAGACGGCTCAATTTTCCTGCCACTGTCCACTTGTCCGTGCCGAGGGAACTGGCAATGAAAGATCAGAGTGACTGAGGTCGATAAAGATATCTGTACGACACAGAGACATACAAGATCGTCGCTTTCACAATAATTGGGCCTGCTTTTTAATTGATCCAGCAAAAGTAGTGCCCACTGCCGAACCCATCGTCTTGCTAATTCAGGCCTCTCTTCACCTCCGGTTTTCGCTGCGGCCAACTTAAATTTTTGTTGTTCCATGGTGGTAGGAATCTGTAAACTCGAAAATCTGTTGGTACTCCCGGGAACGCGGGCTTCTGCACATCAAAAATATATCTTGAAGTGTAAAAAATTCCAAACAAAAATTTGGCGCATACATCTCGACATTATATGTTTGCGTGTCAAGTTTTGGAGAAAATCGACATTTTTTGTGGCTTATGTAAAAAAACAAAAGGATGTCTTGTGAAAAGCATTTTTTAACACCGAATTTTGTCCTTTTCACACGCGACATATAAGTTGCCGGTTTTTCGCGAAACGACTTTGTGAGCATGTACAATATCGAGATGTATGCGCCAAGTTTTGTTTGAAACTTTTTAACTTTTTAACTTTTTAACACAATTTAAAAACGCGGAGCGCACGCTCCCATGTGCCAAAACGACACTCTCTCTGTAAACTCTTCTATAGCCGTGTCTCCTAACAAAATAGACATAATCAGCAGTGTATACAGGAACGGATTGCACACAATAATTGCAGTATTTCCGAAGAAAAAAGAAAAGTATAATCAGCTGTGACCTTTGAAGATGGGGAATTGTATGATCTTGTAGATGAGTTAAATCGAAATGTTCTTAGTTACTAGCGTCGACATGACACCCTGACGGAACCTGAACCTGAAGCTGCGCTTTGCTCAAATAGTCAGACTTGGTGTGAACCAAGTGGTGTTTGACAGCTGGTGTGCTACTGCTGCTGCTGATAGTCAGTTCTGTCGTAGTAGTAGCAATGAAAGCAAATTAATTTCTGAAGAATTGCGCGCCTGCTTGATGGATCAGTAGCAGAGTACTGGCAATGCTTGACCGAATTCATTACTACTTGACCAGTTCGTTGGAAAGTCCATTCTTGGAGCGTATCAAGTTGCCAAGCCAATAAAGCACATGTCAATCTGTCACTGGCTGTGCCTACATTCCTGAGGCTGATTTCAGACCTGCATGATAGCTCGAGTATTGCTTTTATTTCCTATAAGAAGTCTTAGATCTCGCGTCGCCCCCGTACCCCCGCGTCGCCCCGCTAGGGCGACACGGGGGCGATCTCGCGCCACCGCCCCTCGTCGTCACCACGGTCCTCCTGTCCTCGCCGCTGCCAGAGGCTAGCGCCGGGCAGGCCCTGGGCGCAGCCAAGGAAGGTGGCGGCGGGGAGCTTCTCGCGCTCGGCCAGGCGCATGGATTGGATCCGCCAGATCCGTCCGGCCCGGGCCTCGGGTTTGAGGCGGCGGCCTCTGCTGGTGAGGGCGGCGTCGTCCGGGAGGCGGGCGGCACTCGCCGGAGTTGTGGACCGCGCCTCCTCGGCCGCGCGGACGGCTAGTTGGCGGTGGATGCGGGCGCCACGTGGAGGGATCCCCTGTTGCTCTCCTTCGCCATATTTGAATATGGCGTCCCCGTGCTGCTGCTTCCTCCTCGTCAATCCGGCCGGATCCGGTGGCGGACTGCGCGGATGTGGTGTTGGGATATCTGGATCGGAGTAATTTCTTGGCCGGCTGCGACGGCCACGACGCCGGCGGCGCCCCAGGCGCTGTTTCCTTCTTGAAGGCAGCGTCCTCCTCCTGCACCCGGGTGAAAACCCACAACTTTGGTTGGGCGGCGGCGGTGCCCGGCTCCGTCACCTTCTTGAAGGCGCCGCTTTGGGTCCGCGGGGAGGTGGGACAGCTGCAGCGCGTTCTTGGTTCCTGATGGCAGCGATTCTCTTTAGTGGTGTCGTTTCGCCATGGCGGTCGGCTGGTCCGGCTCTCGTGGTGATTGTGGTGCCCAACTCTTCGACGTGTCTTCCTGGGGTGCTCCCGTCCCGTCCAGAGAGGCTGGAGGTGGAGCGGCTTCATCTTACACGGAGCTTCGGTGGAGATGTCAAGTCATGCCTGACCGACAGGTGCTACGCTTTGTCATGCCTGGTCGGCAGGTGTTACGCACGACAGATCTTTCAAAGACTTCAAGCTGTGTCCGCTGGTGGTACTTGACAGCATGGTGCTGAGGTGTATCAATGGCGACCGCGACGCCCTCAGATGTTTGCGCGCAGGGAGGAGGCGCCGTTGGGCGCCGTGGTGGCGTCGACGATAGCTGGACCGAGCAAGGTTGATGCATTACTACAGTTCTGAAGATGGAGCGGTGGAAGTTGGTGGCGGCGGCCTCTTAGTGCACGCCGGACCGGTGAGACCCATGCCCGGCAGACGTCCTGGATGGGATCTCAGGTCTTAGATGTTAGGTTTGGCTGCGATGCCTGTTTGGTATTAGGCCCAGGCTATCTGCGCCCCTTCATCAACTGGATAAAGTGGCTAGACGGCGGCTTTAGTCTTACTGTTGTATTACTTTGTAAGGTCTTGCGAGAATAATTAATAAAGTGGCCGTATGCATCGTCCAGATGCAGAGGCCGGGGGTCATCCTTCTTTTCTAAAAAAAGAAGTGTTTGAGTTTGCCATCTTCTGGCCCTGTCCTGCAGAAAAACTTCTAGAATCGGCCCACCATCATTAAAAATGCCACTCATAGTGTTTAAAGAGATACTACTACAAATTGAAGTACACTACAATGAAGACATTTGAACGCCCCATAAATCATTAAATAAGAGAGGTACTTCAACCAGACTATGTCAGTACTACCTGCCTAAATAAGTCATACGTACTACTCCAACTAGAGTATGTAGGGTCTCGTAGTACTTCATGTACGAAGGCAAGGAGAGATCATCATGAGTAAAATTACTCTGCCATAGATTTTATCCTGAGAAGTTGAATCGAAAATTTAATTAATCAGCTTGATATTTGGATCTTTTTTCACTTTCTTTTGAATATTTTGAATTGCTTACCACATGTGTTACGTTGTTTTTTTTTTCACTTTTTTGATTTGTGAAGTAATAACATTAATATCCAAGGTTCATTTCTTTTGTGCTTTTTTTAGGGGAATATCCAGGGTTCGTTTCAATCATGTAGATGGGAGCATCAGCCACTGGCGGAGGCAGGGGTATTCCTTGGTATTCCATGGAATACCAAATATTTTGGCATAGAAAAAAAAAATTAGATATACATATACAGCCACAAGTTGAATTGAAGCCCACCGTTCAGCGGTTCAGTCAGGTTCAGCCCACACAAGCAACAGTCGAGGCCTCAATAGTCTAGGTCCAGCACGCATCTTGCACAGTTCCTATTCTCCCCCGCTCCCAACCTAGCCACGGAACCCTCTCGTTTAGGGTTAATCTACTCCGGCGGCGCCGCCGCCGTTGAGTCTTTCCTTCCCGGCCGGACGCTCTCTGCTGGTCAGGGATGGGTCCTGGGCCTAGGGCTAAGCCAACAGGCTGCCTTCTTCGGCAGACTACGGGTTCAAGTATGGCAATTCTTGGAAGGAAGCAGTCAGGGGCACATGGAGTTCGTGATCAAGTTCAGACTATAGTGATGATCCATGACGAGAGGAACGACGAGGTGCTTCTCGTTCATGAGATGTCTACGCGGGTCTGTGGGCGACGTCCGTCCATCGGGATGGTGCAGATTGCTTTTGTACTGAAATTTCACCTCGCAGTCAAGACCCATGCAGATTCTACAAAGAAAAAACCTCCTGATGATGACCCAAGCAGAAGAAAGAAGATCAGGGAGGGAGCGTTTCCTTCTAAGGGACAGAGCATCAGCATGGATGAGATGAAAAAATCAGAGAATAAATTGGCAACATGGGCGGCCTCCCTCGCGGAGGACCGCCGGGCCTAATGTCGATATTATGCTGGAACTGTCGCGGGTTGGGCGACCCCGCGACAGTTCATGAACTCCGCGATCTTGCGCGGGAGAGTGCGCCGGCGATCCTTTGTGTGGTGGAGACACAAATCGCAAAGTCCCGCATGGAAGGATTGGCAGGAACTCTGGGGTATGATAGTGCGTATGGTGTAGCGAGTACAGGGAGGAGTGGGGGGCTGTGCATCTACTGGAAGAGCCCCTTAGAGCTTGAACTGAGAAACTTTTCAAAATATCACATAGATATGGAGGTTAAGGAGAGAGGAAAAGAGCCTTGGCGTTTAACATGTTGGTACGGCGAGGCTAACAGAAGTCTACGGTATAAAACTTGGGATATGATGAGATATTTGAAAGCAGACTGCGAGCTACCGTGGCTATGTATTGGTGATTTTAATGAGGTTCTGAGTCGGGAAGAACAGTTTGGACCTAATGAGAGAGAATTGGGTCAGATTAATGCATTTAGGGATGCGGTGGATGTTTGTCAGTTGGCTGATTTGGGGTACAGTGGGCTAGACTGGACGTTCGAGCGAAAGATCCAGAATGGTGCTTACTGTAGAGTTAGGCTCGACCGAGCCCTTGCGACGGCAGACTGGAGCTCCATTTTCCCATTAGCCTCAGTCCGTCACCTTCATGCGGTGAAGTCTGATCATTCACCCATACTTCTGCTTAACAGCATGGAGGCACATAATCAGAGGATAGGAAAATCTCGGCCGTTTCGATATGAGTTGATGTGGGAGCGCCATGAGGGCTTCCAGGCGTTGGTAGAAGAGGCATGGGGTAGAATGCAGGCTGTATCAGTTGCACAATTGTCAGAAAAATTGCAGAATATGGCGGCGGCCTTGATGGGTTGGGGCTCGACCACTTTTGGTTCTGTTCGAGAGGAACTACGTAAGCTACGAAAACGTTTGGCACTTCTGCGGGAGGACCAAGCGCGGGTCAGTTCATCCCATGAAGAAGTGAAGATAGAGCAGCGTATTATAGAACTTCGGTTCCGGGAAGAGGTGATGTGGCGCCAAAGGGCGCGCATACAGTGGCTGCTGGAGGGGGATCAGAACACGAGTTTTTTTCATAAAAAAGCATCGAGCCGACGCAAGAAGAATCGGGTTCAGCGACTCACGCGACCTAATGGCACTATTTGTGAGGACCCGGTGGAACTCGAGCAGATGGCAGTCGAATTTTATGAGCATTTATATGCGTCTAAAGGAGTTATAGGGATGGATGAGGTTCTGTCCCACGTACCTTGTAAAGTGACTGCTGAAATGAATGAGATGCTATCTAAAACTATCACCGAGGGGGAGGTAAAGAGTGCTTTATTTCAGATGTTCCCTATGAAGGCCCCGGGGCCCGACGGATTCCCGGCACATTTTTTTCAGAAGTATTGGCATCTCTGTGGTGAAGAGGTGACAAAGATTGTTATTCGAGTGTTGAAGGGAGATGACTCCCTAGAGGAGATCAACAGGACGTTCATAGTAATCATCCCTAAGGTACAGAACCCATCATTTCTGTCTCAGTTCCGGCCTATAAGCTTGTGCAACGTGATTTACAAAATCGCTTCAAAAGTACTTGCTAACCGTCTGAAGCAGATTCTCCTAGAAATTATCTCTGAAGAACAGTCGGCCTTTGTGCCGGGTCGCTTGATCACGGACAATGTTATTACGGCATATGAGTGCCTTCATTTCATGAAGAATAGCAGAAGCAAGAAAAATGGTCATTTTGCATTAAAGCTAGATATGATGAAAGCGTATGACCGTGTGGAGTGGGTATATTTGGAGGCTATTATGAAAAAGCTTGGTTTTTGTAACCACTTTGTCAAGCAGGTTATGAGAGGGGTGTCCTCCGTTACCTTTTCTTTATTGTTTAATGGAAGTCGCAGCCAGGAGTTTTCTCCGACACGAGGCATTAGGCAGGGGGATCCCATCTCACCCTACATGTTCTTATTGGCAGCTGAGGGACTATCATGTATGATGAAGAAAGCAAGCGAGGATGGATCTTTTGAGGGCATCAAAATTGCACCCTTGGTGCCCAAAGTCAATCACCTCCTTTTTGCTGACGATTGTCTGCTCTTTAGTAGGGCGACGGCGGAACATTCGGAGACTTTGAACAACATTCTGATTGCATATTGTCAAGCTTCTGGGCAGCGCATAAACCATGACAAGTCATCCATTTATTTCGGGAAAGGTTGTCCCGCTTCTTGTAGAGATATGGTAAAGGGTATTTTGGATATCCAGAAAGAATCGTTGTGTGAGAGATATTTGGGGCTCCCTTCGGATGTGGGGCGCACAAAGAATGGTGTGTTCGCTTATTTGAAAGATAGAGTGTGGAAGAATGTGCAAGGATGGATGGAACGGTGCCTTGCGGGAAGTGGCAAGGAGATTCTTATAAAGTCAGTGGTGCAAGCAATACCAACGTACTCCATGGCTCTATTCAAGTTACCGAGAGGTCTATGTCAGCATATTACAACAATGATTCGCAAGTTTTGGTGGGGGAGTAAAGCGGGCGAGAGGAAGAAGGCATGGGTGTCATGGGAAACTATGTGCATGCCAAAATACAAGGGTGGTTTAGGGTTCCGTGATATGGAAATTTTTAACCTTGCTCTTCTCGCGCGTCAGGCGTGGAGATTACTAAAGGAACCAGATACCCTAAGTGCTCGTATTCTTAAGTCGGTCTACTTCCCCTACTCCGACATTCTATCAGCTGATGTAGGATCGCGCCCGTCCCAAATATGGCGGTCAATCTGTGAAGGACGTGATATACTCCGTACAGGGCTGATCAAGCGAATAGGGGATGGTGCAGACACCAACATATGGAATGATAATTGGTTACCAAGGAACTTTAATATGAGGCCAATATGTACCGTATCTGCTAATCCTCCTTCACAAGTTTCGGAGCTCATAGTGCATGCAACCAAGTCATGGAACGAGCAAGCACTTGAGGAGCACCTTCTGCCCATTGATATAGAAATTGTAAGGCAAATCCCATTAAGCTACAAGGGACAGCAAGACTTTTATGCTTGGCAATATGAGAGAAGCGGCTCCTTCTCTGTCCGCTCATGCTACCGACTAGTGGTAGAAACTAAGTATAGGAGGGAAGCCTGGCTCAACGGCGAGTCGAGCAACTCGGATACGGCTCAGCAAGAAAGAAGCTGGAAGCAGCTTTGGGGCGTCAAGGTTCCAGCCAAGATTCGTGTGTTTGCTTGGCGGCTGACACGGGCGTCGCTGCCTACAGGGCAGGAAAAGGAGAGAAGGCACATGACCGACGAAGCATTATGTCCGATCTGCAAGGCAGCAGTTGACTCGTGGCGACATGCGCTGCTGGATTGCAACATGGCCAAGAGTGTGTGGTCTCTACACGATGATGACTCTCTGCTCCCTGTTTATGGTGATGAGAGTTCTGATCCCAAGCTATGGCTTTTTAATTTGTGTAACACACTCAGCAAGGATAAATTTGTTTCGGTTCTTGTGACATTATGGGCAATATGGTGGGCACGCAGAAAGGCCATCCATGAGCAAGAATTCCACAGCCCGTTATCTACACATCAGTTCATTGAGAAGTATCTACACGAGCTCGAGGAGCTCCCAGCGAGACCTTCAGTTATCAGGTCTACAAGGCATCCGGCACCGAGGAATAGTACAGCCTGGATACCGCGGAAGCAAGCGAGGTGGAGTTGAACGTTGACGGGGCAGTAGCTAAATCATCCAACACCGGGGCGGTGGGCGTTGTTTGCCGCAACGAGGTTGGTCATTTTATTGGTGCCTCAGCCGTAGTTTTTAAGGGTATCACTGAGCCCTCGATACTCGAAGCATATGCATGCAGGGAGGCCCTCGCCCTCGCCGAGGATTTGGTCGTGAACAAAGTTCGCATTGCATCGGACTGTCTGAGAGTCATCAACGACCTGAAGAATCCAGGCCATCTCGGGGAGTATTGCATGATTGTGCAGGAGATCAACGACAAGAAGCGGAATTTCCAGAGCTGTGAGCTCATCCACGAGCATCATGCGAATAATGGTGAGGCACATAGACTAGCTAGAATGGCTACTACTCTTGATAGTGGTCGACATGTGTGGCTCATTGATCCTCCGGATCACCTTTGTATCCCTTTGAATTTTGACACATGAAATAAAGCGTGATGTTCTTTCTCAAAAAAAAAAAAGCTGCTGCGTTGGACGACACCTGCAGGCAAGTGGTGGTGGTGGGCTGGTGGCGCGGCGGCAAGCAAGTCCAGCGTCGGTCCCAGCCTCCCAAGTCCCTGCCCTCCGCAACTCTAGGCCGCTCGCGCTAGCCGCTTGGCTGCTTTCATCGTGCACAGGTAAATTCTCCTCTGATTTAGAACGAACCACTAAATCACTGTATGAAGATGTTTGTCCATGCCACTGCCACTGATTGTTATTTTGTTTGATGAAATTCTAGAAGAAATCTGATTTTTTTTCTCGTCTTCTTGTAATATAGATGATGAACTGTTAAGACTTCCGTGGCAATGATCAAAGGGAAATGATTTAAATCATCCGACTGATAACGACGCCTGCATCCACCGGCTACGTAATCGTCGGATCGAAATTCAATCAGATGGCTCAGGAGCAACATATTAACTAGACTAGATTTTGCAACTTACTTGTTGTGTGTTGCGGAAAGACATATGTTGCACACAAAAAATTGCAACAAGAGTTTGTTGCAAAAAAATTATCTCAAAAATACTCTAAAACAAGAGCTCTATTGCAAAAGAAAATCTGCAACATAAACTTTATTACAAATATTTCTGCAACAAGACTTGTTTTGCGAAATGGTTCTCGCAACACGACCTCTGTTGCAAAAGTGACAATGACGCTTGACAGGAGATTGCGTTAGATAGAATGGCTCATAGACCGGCGGATGTTTTAAAAAGATCTGCCAGCCGACGTGTAGCACAGCCCGTAGATTTGAAAAAATGAAAATCAATGTGAGCTATCAGTTGTTATGGTTGAGTACCCGAAGCAACAAAACAAATTATGATGGTTGAGGCAAGAAAGCATGAACAATATTATATTATTTACAAACTTCTAAAGTTGCTGGAAAGGGTATTTTCTACTCAATGAAATATGTGAATAATCAATGGGGAATAAAATGGGTGATGATTATTTGAATAATTGCTCGGTTAAATTTGCAAGTGAAAGATGACGATGTCGTCAATCTATTCCAAAAAAGTACCACAGAGTTATACTGTAATTTTCTTTGCTGTTTTGTAAACTTTCTTAATTGTTAGAGATATTTTCACAATGCTATTGTACTACTATTATCGATAAATGGTCGTTGACACATTGCGGTTGCTAGCTTACAGTACATTTGTTGTCCTATCTAGTATATATTTACATTGCATTAAAAAAAAGAATACCAAGGAGCAAATTTCTGGCTCCGCCACCGGCATCAGCCACCAAGTTGATCTGTCTTGTCACCATGAGCTAATAGATTCTCCTTTCCCCCGCAAAAATGCAGTTGATCAAAACAAAAGAGAAATAGACAGCGCAGTGACATTTCAACATGACCTAACTGGATAACTCACCTGTCGAATGTGGGTTCTGTCTAGTCGGTTGGGCCTGAAATATCACGAGCCCATAACTCGCCGAATCAATGGGCTTGTCGGGAGTCACCCTGTGCATTTCAAAACCGAACCGAAAAACCATACCGAAAATAAACCGAACCGAACCGATTTTATGGTTTTTATGGTTTCTGGTTTCGGTATGGTATGAACTTTTCATACCGATTTAAACTTTGGTTTTTATGGTATATACCGAAAAACCGAACGGTCAACCGAATAAACCGAAGTAAAAATAAATTTATATTTCTTGAGATGAACAACCATACAAGTTGTCATTTTTCTTGTACATGAGTCAAATTCACTAATAAGCATGTAAAATTTTCTTGTAACATAGTCACTTTTCTCTTTTTAAAATGCTAAGCATGTCGATAACCATCAACAGATAAATTAATGCATGCATATATACTTATATATATAGTCATATACTATTTGTGTAAAATAATATGTGTTTTGAGTCATAAATTTGCAAATTATTATTACATCATTTTCAAATTCGCGTCAACTTTGGTTTTTATGGTATATACCGAAACCATACCGAAATAATTTGGTATATACCGAAACCGAACCGTATTTTAATTTCATACCGTATTTACCGAAGTATTAATACCGTACAAACCGAAAAACCGTATAAACTGAACCATGTAAACCGAATAAACCGAACGCACAGGGTGAGTCGGGAGTACACATTCTCATATTGACCTGTTCTCTGCCTACCACATTTTTTTTCAACCCCTCAGAAAAAAGTGCTGAATTTTTTGGTACCGCCTGTGGGCTCAGGTGCACTGTTCATCCCTGTGTGTTGAGTCCTCCTACACTGCAGTGTGTTCTCTGGACTCTTTTCTTCTGCTAGCTTGCATGAAATACTCCCTCGGTGCGAAAATACTAGTTGGAGAAATGAATGTATTTAGATATATTTTAATTTTATATACATTATTTTTATACAGTTCTATGACAAGTAATTTCAGACAGAGGGAGCAGTAAATAGACCATTCTAAATGTCAAAGCATGCGAATGAAGCGGGGAGTGACAGACATAATCTGAACGCCTCACGTGGTTTCTAGCGTAAACATATTTCCCGGATATTATTTTTTGGGTACCTAGTAGTAGTGGATGTGGTCTACTTCATGTGATATTTCTATATAATCCAAGTGGAATTCATGTCCTCTGATCCAATCAGATATGTCACTATACGTTTTCGTATCATGTCGTTCCCATGGTGTGATTTCGTTTGACGTGTCGTGGCCACGGCATTGCCACGCTATACTCCAGGCGCCGCATTCAGATTGTGCTAGCACGGCACGACACGTCTGGACAGCAGCACCGAGAGAGATACGTACGTACGTTTTCGTTGTGGACACGGGAGACGCTGTCTAGAATCATCGATGAACCCTAATCCTAATCCTAACACGCTTAGTTGACCTTCTTTAAGTAGTCCATTATCATTTGTTGCGGCCATACTCCATTGGGATGGGCCTGAAATAGTGCCGTAACTATTTATGTGGACGCATGGGAAGGTGTCGTCGGCGAGACAAGGGACGGCCGGCCGGCCCGCCCAAGCCGATGATGGGTGCCACAGGGTCGAGGACGTTACCTGAGCTCCGGTCGAGAACGGCGAGCGAATTCGATCAGACGCCACCACGAGACATGGACACATGCATGGACGCGCGCACGGCCGTCGGACCGACGAGCCCGAGCGCGACGTTCCCCGGACGGGTGCAGCGCACACGTCGACCGGCCGTGCGCGCGCCCATGCACGGACTTAGGAGACGAGCCGGTTAATTCAACCATGGATCGGCTTGGTTCGAAAGACCCGCCTCTCCTCACTAGTCACTAGCTACATGTGAGCAGCTAGCTTATGGGATTCGAATTGGGGAGGAATTCGCCATGGGAGGCAGGTACAAACTCACATGCACACACGCGGTCTGGCCGTAGCCACCAGTTCCGTCCCAATCCACACGCAACCCGCACCAACGGTAATATACCAGCGTACACCCTTAACGGGCCCAGTTTAGACCTGCAAGCCACTGGGGAAGTTGACGGTCGCGAGTGGGCCGAGTAGCCGGCCCACGAGTCGAAGCCTTGGCCTCTCGCGCTCCCGCTTGCTCTGTTCTCGTGCCAAGGTCGCTGACATTCCCCCCTTCTTCAGAACCGGCTTGTCCCCAAGCCGGGGCACGCGGAAACAGCTGACGAAGCGAATCCTTATCCTCCCAGGTTGCAGAAGTAGCATCCCCTCCACTCCACTGAACCAGTACTTGCGCCACCGATCGGTTGTCAGCGCGACGAAGGCGCTCCTGCAGTATCTTAACAGGGAACTGAAGATGAGCATCAACTGAAGGAAGCGACTTGAATACCTCGTGTTGTGAATGTACACAACGCTTCAATTGAGAAACATGGAATACAGGTTGGATACGACTAGCCACTGGCAACTGCAAACGATAAGCCACTTCACCAATCTTCTCCAGAATCAGAAATGGACCAAAATACTTGAAGGCAAGTTTATGGTTTGCTCTGTGCACCACTGACGATTGCACATACGGCTGAAGTTTAAGAAAGACTCGATCCCCCACATCAAATATCCTTTCAGTACGTTTCTTGTCAGCCTGATGTTTCATTCTTTGCTGAACACGCAACAAATGCTGGCGCACTAACCATTGAACCACTGCTCGAGCATCTAACCACTGCTGCAAATCAACAGGGTCAATTGAATCTGAAATTGAAATTCCAAAATGCCGAGGACCCTGACCATAAAGAACCTCAAATGGAGATTTGTTAAGAGCTGAATGCCAGTTGGTATTGTACCAAAACTCACAAAGAGAAAGCCATTTTGCCCACTTGTTCGGATGAGCACTGATGAAACATCTCAAAAAACACTCCACCTGCTGATTAACACGCTTAGTCTGCCCATCAGTTTCAGGATGATAGGCTGTGCTCATATTAAGTACAGCTCCTGTCCTCTTCACCAGAGCTTGCCAGAATTTGCTTGTGAAAACTGGGTCTCTGTCAGATACTATATAGAGGGGCATACCATGAAGCTTGTAAATATTGTCCAGAAAAAGTTCAGCAATCTTCTGGGCTGTATATGAGTGTTTGACAGGTATGAAATGACCGTATTTTGTAAATTTATCAATGACCACCATGATGCAGTCATACTGATCAGAAGATGGCAAACCTGATATAAAGTCCATTGTCACTGTTTCCCAAGCTTTAGTTGAAATAGGCAGTGGTGAAAGCAACCCAGGATAAGCCACTCTCTCTGGTTTGGCCTGTTGACAAATGAGACAAGATTTCACAAATTGTTGGATCTGTTTCTTCATACCCACCCATTTAAACAATGCCCTAATTCTCTTGTAAGTAACAGGGAACCCAGAATGACCTCCTAAGGGAGTGTCATGAAAAGCTTGACAAATTTTTGTGTGCAATCCAAGGTCATTGCCCACCCAAATGCAACCTTTATACCTCAACACACCTTGTATCAATTGGAAATTGTTCCTGGATCTAGGCTGCACAGACAACTGCTGCAGTAATTTCTGTGCTTTGATATCATCCTTGTAACTTCCCACCACTTCTTCCAACCAACTAGGCTGAACCCCAGAAATTGCTAACACTTGCAAATCTGGTTGTGGTCTCCTGGACAAGGCATCAGCTGCAGAATTATCAATACCTTTCTTGTAAACAATCTTATAATTCAATCCCATCATTTTTGTGAGGGATTTTTGTTGCCAAGGTGTATGCAGTCTCTGATCAGAAAGATTGACCAAACTTTTTTGATCTGTCCTGATAATGAATTCTTGGAATTGTAAGTAGGGTCTCCACTGCTCAATAGCTAATAGTATAGCTAGGTACTCCTTCTCATACACAGATAACCCTCTGTTCCTAGGGCCTAGAGCTCTGCTGAAAAAAGCAATGGGATGACCCTCCTGCATCAGAACAGCACCAATCCCAACATCACAAGCATCAGTTTCAACCACAAACTGCTGTGAAAAATCAGGTAATGCTAAGACAGGAGCATGAATAAGAGCTTGCTTCAAAGTTTGGAAGGATATTTCTGTAGCTAGTGTCCACACAAAGATAGCCCCCTTTTTTAACAAATCAGTGAGTGGTCTACTGATCATCCCATAATTCCTGATGAACTTCCTGTAGTACACAGTTAAGCCCAAAAATCCTCTGACTTGCTTTACATCAGTAGGGACTGGCCAATTTTTTACAGTTCCGATTTTGCTAGCATCTGTTGAGACCCCTTCACTGCTAATGACATGGCCCAGATAAGCAATCTCCTGCTTAGCAAAGTCACACTTGCTCAACTTTACTCTCCATTGTTTTTTCAACAGTATGCTCAACACCTTTTCCAAATGGATAAAGTGGTCCTTCAAGGTTTTACTGAAGATGAGAATATCATCAAAGAAACATACTGCACAAGGATCTTCTCCTCTCAAAGCTTGAGCTAGATCTGTATTCATGGCTCCTTGGAATGTATTGGGTGCACCTGTCAGGCCCATGGCCACTACAGTAAATTCATAATGGCCAGTATGAGTTTGGAATGCAGTCTTGAATTCTTCCCCAAGTGCCGATCTGATCTGATGGTAGCCAGCTCTTAGGTCTAGTTTTGAAAACCAACATGCTCCAGCAAGTTGATCCAGTAGTTCATCTATAACAGGAATTGGATACTTGCTCTTAATTGTGAGCGCATTAACATGTCTAAAATCAATGACCAACCTCCAGTCTCCTTCTTCCTTTTTCTTGACCATCAGAGCAGGAGATGAGAATGGACTGTTGCTCACTTGAATTATTCCCCTTTGCAGCATTTCCTGCACCTGCTTCTCCATTTCAACTTTCAGATGAGGAGGAATCCTGTAGGGTCTGATGGACACTGGCTGAGCACCAGGGATTAGTGGTATGCTGTGATCATACTGTCTTCTAGGAGGTAAACCTGTAGGAGGAGAGAAGACCACTGCATACTTGTCCAACAGGGCCTGAATTTCAGGTAGCTGTTCTTTTTGCTCAATTACAGCACTCTGGAAGATAGCCATTACTGTGAAAGCACATTCCTCAGGCAGATCTCCTTGCAGAGTGACAGTGACACCCTTGTACTGGAATGAAAGCCACCTCTGCTCCCAATCGATGTACATGGGACTGTGTTTGGCCAACCAATCTAGACCCAAAATGCCATCATAGCCCCCTAATGACAATAGTCTGAAATCATGTGAAAAATCCTGGCCTTGACAACTCCACTGACATTGTCTCACTTGTTGTGAGCAAGTCAATTTTCCTCCACCTGCCACCTTCACTGTAACTGCTTTAATATCAGTAATTTTTGGAAGCAGGGAATTTAAGGAGCTGTCCAAAAATGAATGAGTACTGCCTGAATCTACAAAAAACTTTAACTCTGCATTTCTGATATTAACTAACAAGGATAGGGACAGTGTAGATACATTGTTGCTTGTAGCAGCTGCTAACAACAGCATCAGATTGTCAGAATCACTATCTGACTCATCCTGTGAAGGAGTGGAGCTTTGCAACTGGTCAATGAGCTCTTGAACCACATGTAACTGGACTGTAGATTTGCACTGATGGTCCTTGGACCATTTCTCACCACAAATGAAACACAATCCCTTGGCCCTCCTGAAATTCCTCAGTGAAGTCCATTTATCTTCTACTGCCAGGGTTCTAGAGCCTTCAGTGGGTTTCTTCTCTTCCACAATCTTTGCCTTATAAGGATAATTTCCTGATGAGTTACTGCTTCTCTTTGTTGTGGAAGTGTACTGCATTTCTCCCAATTCCTCATGGAGCAGGGCCAACTCATAAGCAGTATCCAGGTCGCGTGGTTTTTGCATGGCAATAGCCATTCGAACACCTGGTTTCAGACCATCGATAAAACGGGTGGTGTAATGCAGGGGGTCAGGGTTGGACTCATATGCAGTCAGTTGATCATATAGTTCTGCAAATTGTTCCACATACTCCTCCACCGATCCGGTTTGGTTAATTCTGAACATCTTCCTCAAGAGATTCTGGTGCTGGTTCCGCCCAAATCTCGTCTGCAATAGGTTGCAAAACTCTGTCCAATGCAGTTCCACAGTTCGCCTCTGCACAGACTCCAACCATCAAGCAGCTGCACCTTCAAACTGGGCAGTGGCATAAGATATCCACCTGCTGTGGTGAGTGCCCCATAACTTGAAGTAATCCTCGCATCTAGCTTGCCATAATCGTGGATTAGACCCGTCAAACCGCGGCAATTCTGTTGGAAATATGCCCTAGAGGCAATAATAAAAGTATTATTATTATATTTCCTTGTTCATGATAATTGTCTTTTATTCATGCTATAACTGTATTATCCGGAAATCGTAATACACGTGTGAATACATAGACCACAATATGTCCCTAGTGAGCCTCTAGTTGACTAGCTCGTTGTGATCAACAGATAGTCATGGTTTCCTGGCTATGGACATTGGATGTCGTTGATAACGGGATCACATCATTAGGAGAATGATGTGATGGACAAGACCCAATCCTAAGCCTAGCACAAAAGATCGTGTAGTTCATTTGCTAGAGCTTTGCCAATGTCAAGTATCTCTTCCTTCGACCATGAGAGCGTGTAACTCCTGGATACCGTAGGAGTGCTTTGGGTGTATCAAACGTCACAACGTAACTGGGTGACTATAAAGGTGCACTACAGGTATCTCCGAAAGTATCTATTGTTTTATGCGGATCGAGACTGGGATTTGTCACTCCGTGTAAACGGAGAGGTATCTCTGGGCCCACTCAGTAGGACATCATCATATGCGCAATGTGACCAAGGAGTTGATCACGGGATGATGTGTTACGGAACGAGTAAAGTGACTTGCCGGTAACGAGATTGAACAAGGTATGGGATACCGACGATCGAATCTCGGACAAGTAACATATCGATAGACAAAGGGAATTGAATATGGGATTGATTAAGTCCTTGACATCGTGGTTCATCCGATGAGATCATCGTGGAACATGTGGGAGCCATCATGGGTATCCAGATCCCGCTGTTGGTTATTGACCGGAGAACGTCTCGGTCATGTCTGCATGTCTCCCGAACCCGTAGGGTCTACACACTTAAGGTTCGATGACGCTAGGGTTATAAAGGAAGTTTGTATGTGGTTACCGAATGTTGTTCGGAGTCCCGGATGAGATCCCGGACGTCACGAGGAGTTCCGTAATGGTCCGGAGGTAAAGATTTATATATGGGAAGTCCTATTTTGGCCACCGGAAAATGTTCGGGATTTTTCGGTATTGTACCGGAAAGGTTCTAGAAGGTTCTGGAGTGGGGCCCACCTGCATGGGGGGACCCACATGAACGTGGGTAGTGGGGGCAAGGCCCCACACCCCTGGTCAAGGCGCACCAAGATCCCCCCTTAGAAGGAATAAGATCATATCCCGAAGGGATAAGATCAAGATCCCTAAAAAGGGGGGATAACAATCGGTGGGGAAGGAAATGATGGGATTTCTTTCCTCCCACCTTGGCCAACGCCCCAATGGACTTGGAGGGCAAGAAACCAGCCCCTCCACCCCTATATATAGTGGGGAGACGCATGGGAGCTTCAGACGAAGTTCTGGCACAGCCCTCCCCCTCTCCCAAGTCGTCCTCCTCTCCCGTGGTGCTTGGCGAAGCCCTGCTGGATTGCCACGCTCCTCCATCACCACCACGCCGTTGTGCTGCTGTTGGATGGAGTCTTCCTCAACCTCTCCCTCTCTCCTTGCTGGATCAAGGCGTGGGAGACGTCACCGGGCTGTACGTGTGTTGAACGCGGAGGTGCCGTGTGTTCGGCACTTGATCATCGGTGATTTGAATCACGACGAGTACGACTCCATCAACCCCGTTCACTTGAACGCTTCCGCTTAGCGATCTACAAGGGTATGTAGATGCACTCTCTTTCTACTCGTTGCTGGTCTCTCCATAGATAGATCTTGGTGACACGTAGGAAAAATTTGAATTTCTGCTACGTTCCCCAACAGTGGCATCATGAGCTAGGTCTATTGCGTAGATTCTTTGCACGAGTAGAACACAAAGTAGTTGTGGGCGTTGATGTTGTTCAATATGCTTACCGTTACTAGTCCAATCTTGTTTCGACGGTATTGTGGGATGAAGCGGCCCGGACCGACCTTACACGTACTCTTACGTGAGACAGGTTCCACGGATTGGCATGCACTTGGTGCATAAGGTGGCTAGCGGGTGCCAGTCTCTCCCACTTTAGTCGGAACGGATTCGATGAAAAGGGTCCTTATGAAGGGTAAATAGCAATTGGCATATCACGTTGTGGTCTTGCGTAGGTAAGAAACGTTCTTGCTAGAAACCCATAGCAGCCACGTAAAACATGCAACAACAATTAGAGGACGTCTAACTTGTTTTTGCAGGGTATGCTATGTGATGTGATATGGTCAAGTAGAATGTGATGAATGATATGTGATGTATGAGATTGATCATGTTCTTGTAATAGGATTCACGACTTGCATGTCGATGAGTATGACAACCGGCAGGAGCCATATGAGTTGTCTTAATTTACTGTATGACCTGTGTGTCATTGAACAACGCCATGTAACTTACTTTACTTTATTGCTAAACACGTTAGCCATAGAAGTAGAAGTAGTAGTTGGCGTGACAACTTCATGAAGACACGATGATGGAGATCATGATGATGGAGATCATGGTGTCAAGCCGGTGACAAGATGATCATGGAGCCCCGAAGATGAAGATCAATGGAGCTATATGATATTGGCCATATCATGTCACAACTATATAATTGCATGTGATGTTTATTATGATTATGCATCTTGTTTACTTAGGACGACGGTAGTAAATAAGATGATCCCTTACAAAATTTCAAGAAGTGTTCTCCCCTAACTGTGCACCGTTGCTACAGTTCGTCGCTTCTAAGCACCACGTGATGATCGGGTGTGATGGATTCTTACATTCACATATAACGGGTGTAAGACAGTTTTACACAGCGAAAACACTTAGGGTTAACTTGACGAGCCTAGCATGTACAGACATGGCCTCGGAACACGGAGACCGAAAGGTCGAGCATGAGTCGTATAGTAGATACGATCAACATGAAGATGTTCACCGATGATGACTAGTCCGTCTCACGTGATGATCGGACACGGCCTAGTTGACTCGGATCATGTAATCACTTAGATGACCAGAGGGATGTCTATCTGAGTGGGAGTTCATAAGATGAACTTAATTATCCTGAACATAGTCAAAAGACCTTTTGCAAATTATGTCGTAGCTCGCGCTTTAGTTCCACTGTTTAGATATGTTCCTAGAGAAAACATAGTTGAAAGTTGATAGTAGCGATTATGCGATCAGTAGAAAGCTTATGTCCTTAATGCACCTCTCAGTGTGCTGAACCCCAACGTCGTTTGTCGATGTTGCGAACATCGGACATACACGTTTTGATAACTACGTGATAGTTCAATTAAATGGTTTAAGTAGAGGCACCAAAGACGTTTTCGAAATGTCGCGGAACATATGAGATGTTTCGAGGGCTGAAATTGGGATTTCAGGCTCGTGCCCACGTCAAGAGGTATAAGACCTCCGACGATTTTCTTAGCCTGCAAACTAAGGGAGAAAAGCTCAATCGTTGAGCTTGTGCTCAGATTGTCTGAGCACAACAATCACTTGAATCGAGTGGGAGTTGATCCTCCAGATGAGATAGTGATGTTTCCCCAAAGTCATTGCCACCAAGCTGCTAGAGCTTCGTGATTAACTATAACATATCAGGGATAGATATGATGATCCTTGAAATATTCATGATGTTTGACACCGCGAAAGTAGAAATCAAGAAGGAGCATCAATTGTTGATGGTTGGTGAAACCACTAGTTTCAAGAAGGACAAGGGAACAAAGGGATACTTCATGAAACGGCAATTCATCTGCTGCTCTAGTGAAGAAACCCAAGGTTGAACCCAAACCCGAGACTAAGTGCTTCTGTAATAAGGGGAACAACCACTGGAGCAGCATTACCCTAGATACTTGGTAGATGAGAAGGCTGGCAAGGTCGAGAGAAGTATATTGGATATACATTATGTTAATGTGTACTTTACTAGTACTCCTAGTAGCACCAGGGTATTGGATACCGGTTCGGTTGCTAAGTGTTAGTAACTCGAAATAAAAGCTACGGAATAAACGGAGACTAGCTAAAGGTGAGCTGACGATATATGTTGGAAGTGTTTCCAAGGTTGATATG
The DNA here is from genome assembly GCF_018294505.1 of Triticum aestivum. NCBI lineage: Eukaryota > Viridiplantae > Streptophyta > Magnoliopsida > Poales > Poaceae > Triticum > Triticum aestivum. The sequence continues at coordinate 165,823,774 of NC_057798.1, forward strand.
ATCAAGCATCGCACGCTCCCTCTACCACCGAGATTGGTGTTTGCGTTGAGCATAGACATGATTGGATTATGTCTATCGCAATACGGTTATTCATTTAAGGAGAATAATGGTTACTCTATTTTTGAATAATACCTTCAATGGTCTTGCACCTAAAGGAATGGTTTATTGAATCTCGGTCGTAGTGATACACATTTTTATGCCAAAAGATATAAGATAGTAATGATAGTACCACTTACTTGTGGCACTGCCATGTAAGTCATAATGGTATAAAACGCATGAAGAAGCTCCATGTTGATGGATCTTTGGACTCACTCGTTTTTGAAAAGTTTGAGACATGCAAACCATGTCTATTGGTGTATATGCATGAAGAAACTCCATGCAAATGGATCGTTCGGACTCACTTGATTTTGAATCACTTGAGATATGCAAATCATACCACATGGGCAAGATGACTGAAAAGCCTCGGTTTCAGTAAGATGGAACAAGATAGCAACTTGTTGGAAGTAACACATTTTGATGTGTGTAGTCCAATGAGTGCTGAGGCATGCAGTGAATATCATTATGTTCTTACTTCACAGATGATTCGAGTAGATGTTGAATATATTTACTTGATGAAACACAAGTCTGAAGTATTGAATGGTTCAAGTAATTTCAGAGTAAAGTTGAAGATCATCGTGACAAGAGGATAAAATGTCTATGATAAGATCATAGAGATGAATATCTAAGTTACGAGTTTTGGCACACAATTAAGACATTGTGGAAATTGTTTCGCAATTAATACCGCCTGGAACACCATAGTGTGATGGTGTGTCCGAACATCATAGTTGCACCCTATTGGATATGGTGCGTACCATGATGTCTCTTATCGAATTACCACTATTGTCCATGGGTTAGGCATTAGAGACAACCACATTCACTTTAAATAGGGCACCACGTAATTCCGTTGAGATGACACCGTATGAATTATGGTTTAGAGAAACCTAAGTTGTCGTTTCTTAAAAGTTTGGGGCTGCGACGCTTATATGAAAAAGTTTTAGGTTGATAAGCTCGAACCCAAAGCGGATAAAATGCATCTTCATAGGAAACCCAAAACAGTTGGGTATACCTCCTAATTCAGATCCGAAAGCAATATGGATTGTTTCTTGAATCGGGTCCTTTCTCGAGGAAAAGTTTCTCTCGAAAGAATTGAGTGGGAGGATGGTGGAAACTTGATGAGGTTATTGAACCGTCTCTTCAACTAGTGTGTGGCAGGGCACAGAAAGTTGTTCCTGTGGCACCTACACCAATTGAAGTGGAAGCTTGTGATGTTGATCATGAAACTTCAGATCAAGTCACTCCCAAACCTCGTAGGATGACAAGGATGCGTACTACTTGAGAGTGGTACGTAATCCTGTCTTGGAAGTCATGTTGCTAGACAACAATGAGCCTACGAGCTATGGAGAAGCGATGGTGGGCCCGGATTCCGATAAATGGCTTGAGGCCATAAAATCCAAGAGAGGATCCATGTATGAAAACAAAGTGAAGACTTTGGCAGAACGGCTCGATGGTCGTAAGGCAAATGAGTACGGATGGATTTTAAAAGGAAGACAGACAATGATGGTAAGAATTACCATTAAGAAAGCTCGACTTGTCGTTAAGATGTTTTCCGACAAGTTCAAGGAGTTGACTACGATGAGATTTTCTCACTCGTAGCGATGCTAAGAGTCTGTTGGAATTATATTAGCGATTACTGCATTATTTATGAAATCTTGCAGATAGGATGTCAAAACATTGTTTCCTCGACGATTTACTTGAGGAAAGGTTGTATGTGATACAACCGGAAGGTATTGTCAATCCCGAAAGATGCTAATAAGTATGCAAAGCTCCAGCAATCCTTCTAAGGACTGGAGTGAGCATCTCGAAGTTGGAATGTATGCTTTGATGATGATCAAAGATTTTGGGTTTGTACAAAGTTTATGAGAAACTTGTATTTCCAAAGAAGTGAGTGGGAGCACTATAGAATTTCTGATGAGTATATGTTGTTGACATATTGTTGATCAGAAATGACGTAGAATTTCTGGAAAGCATATAGGGTTATTTTGAAAGTGTTTTTCAATGGAAAGCCTGGATTAAGCTACTTGAACATTGAGCATCAAGATCTATAAGGATAGATCAAAATGCTTAATAATACTTTCAAATGAGCACATACCTTGACATGATCTTGAAGGTGTTCAAGATGGACCAGTCAAAGAAGGAGTTCTTGCCTGAGTTGTAAGGTATGAAGTTAAGACTTAAAGCTCGACCTCAGCAGAATAGAGAGAAAGGACGAAGGTCGTCCCCTATGCTTAAGACATAGGCTCTACAGTATGCCATGCTGAGTACCGCACCTGAAGTGTGCCTTGCCATGAGTCAGTCAAGGGGTACAAGAGTGATCCATGAATGGATCACAGACAGCGGTCAAAGTTATCCTTGGTAACTAGTAGACTAAGGAATTTTCTCGATTATGGAGGTGGTAAAAGAGTTCGTCGTAAAGGTTACGTCGATGCAAGCTTAACACCTATCCGGATAGCTCTAAGAAGAGATACCAGATACGTATTATGGGGCAACAATTTAGAATAGCTCCAAGTAGAACAGTTATTTGGAATAGCTCCAAATAGAGCGTGGTAGCTACATCTAGGAGATGACATAGAGATTTGTAAAGCACACACGGATCTGAAAGGTTCGGACCCATTGACTAAAACCTCTCTCACAAGCAACATGATCAAACCTAAAACTCTTGGGTATTAGTCACATGGCGATGTGACCTGTGAGTGTTAATCACATGGCGATGCGAACTGGATTATTGACTCTAGTGCAAGTGGGAGACTGTTGGAAATATGCCCTAGAGGCAATAATAAAAGTATTATTATTATATTTCCTTGTTCATGATAATTGTCTTTTATTCATGCTATAACTGTATTATCCGGAAATCGTAATACACGTGTGAATACATAGACCACAATATGTCCCTAGTGAGCCTCTAGTTGACTAGCTCGTTGTGATCAACAGATAGTCATGGTTTCCTGGCTATGGACATTGGATGTCGTTGATAACGGGATCACATCATTAGGAGAATGATGTGATGGACAAGACCCAATCCTAAGCCTAGCACAAAAGATCGTGTAGTTCATTTGCTAGAGCTTTGCCAATGTCAAGTATCTCTTCCTTCGACCATGAGAGCGTGTAACTCCTGGATACCGTAGGAGTGCTTTGGGTGTATCAAACGTCACAACATAACTGGGTGACTACAAAGGTGCACTACAGGTATCTCCGAAAGTATCTATTGTTTTATGCGGATCGAGACTGGGATTTGTCACTCCGTGTAAACGGAGAGGTATCTCTGGGCCCACTCGGTAGGACATCATCATATGCGCAATGTGACCAAGGAGTTGATCACGGGATGATGTGTTATGGAACGAGTAAAGTGACTTGCCGGTAACGAGATTGAACAAGGTATGGGATACCGACGATCGAATCTCGGGCAAGTAACATACCGATAGACAAAGGGAATTGAATACGGGATTGATTAAGTCCTTGACATCGTGGTTCATCCGATGAGATCATCGTAGAACATGTGGGAGCCATCATGGGTATCCAGATCCCGCTGTTGGTTATTGACCGGAGAACGTCTCGGTCATGTCTGCATGTCTCCCGAACCCGTAGGGTCTACACACTTAAGGTTCGATGACGCTAGGGTTATAAAGGAAGTTTGTATGTGGTTACCGAATGTTGTTCAGAGTCCCGGATGAGATCCCGGACGTCACGAGGAGTTCCGGAATGGTCCGGAGGTAAAGATTTATATATGGGAAGTCCTATTTTGGCCACCGGAAAATGTTCGGGCTTTTCGGTATTGTACCGGGAAGGTTCTAGAAGGTTCCGGAGTGGGGCCCACCTGCATGGGGGGACCCACATGAACGTGGGTAGTGGGGGCAAGGCCCCACACCCCTGGTCAAGGCGCACCAAGATCCCCCCTTAGAAGGAATAAGATCATATCCCGAAGGGATAAGATCAAGATCCCTAAAAAGGGGGGATAACAATCGGTGGGGAAGGAAATGATGGGATTTCTTTCCTCCCACCTTGGCCAACGCCCCAATGGACTTGGAGGGCAAGAAACCAGCCCCTCCACCCCTATATATAGTGGGGAGACGCATGGGAGCTTCAGACGAAGTTCTGGCGCAGCCCTCCCCCTCTCCCAAGTCGTCCTCCTCTCCCGTGGTGCTTGGCGAAGCCCTGCTGGATTGCCACGCTCCTCCATCACCACCACGCTGTTGTGCTGCTGTTGGATGGAGTCTTCCTCAACCTCTCCCTCTCTCCTTGCTGGATCAAGGCGTGGGAGACGTCACCGGGCTGTACGTGTGTTGAACGCGGAGGTGCCGTGCGTTCGGCACTTGATCATCGGTGATTTGAATCACGACGAGTACGACTCCATCAACCCCGTTCACTTGAATGCTTCCGCTTAGCGATCTACAAGGGTATGTAGATGCACTCTCTTTCTACTCGTTGCTGGTCTCTCCATAGATAGATCTTGGTGACACGTAGGAAAATTTTGAATTTCTGCTACGTTCCCCAACAAATTCCACTCGTGGACCAGAGTTGAACTGCTCACTTGATCCAGAGCAACGAGTTCACGGGGTGACTGAATCTCCCGGGGAGACGACAGATCACGCGCTCCGCGAGCCGGGGGTGGGACGTAGATGTTCTTGGCACGCGCTTCTCTGCCCGCAGACGAGCTTCCGGGCCTGGCCTCGTAGTTGACCTTGTCATCCCGCTCCAGATCGGAGCGGATCTGCTCGATGTCGAGGTGGAGCTCGGAACGGACGCCGTCAACGCGGGCCGTGATGAGGCCATCCAAGGTCTTAGTCGAGTCCTGGAGTAGCTTGGTCATGGATTTGAGGAGGTCGTCGCTGTGTACCTTGAGGCACTGCTCGAGATCGTCGTTGACGGCCGCCTTGACGAAATCATGGATGTTGCGGCCCTCCGCCGACAGCTTTTCCATGGCCTCTCGCCGGCGAAATTCGCGGAAACGGGTGCGGTAGGGGTGGCGGGGCAACTCCAGGATTGAACGGCTCTGATGCCAGATGTGAGCAGCTAGCTTATGGGATTCGAATTGTGGAGGAATTCGCCATGGGAGGCAGGTACAAGCTCACACGCACACACGCGGTCTGGCCGTAGCCACCAGTTCCGTCCCAATCCACACGCAACCCGCACCAACGGTAATATACCAGCGTACACCCTTAACGGGTCCAGTTTGGGTTTGCAAGCCACTGGGAAAGTTGAAGGTCACGAGTGGGCCGAGCAGCCGGCCCACGAGTCGAAGCCTTGGCCTCGCGCGCTCCCGCTTGCTCTGTTCTCGTGCCAAGGTCGCTGACACTACAACATGCATGCATGCACTGCCTGCTCGTCGGGGCATGGACGGAGAGTCGCCGTGAGCCCATACTAGCAGCCAGGCGCCGTGATGCAGTGCTTTAGCTCGTACTAGCAGCCAGGCACCGTGAGCCCATGACGGACCCTGTCCTTTGTCCTGGAAGACGGACGCATGCACGGACGCCATCGCGTTGATTATGTGCACAGGGCCGCCGTATAGCGACCCGACGAGAAGCACCCCAGGGCCGGCGCATAGTGTGCTCACTGCACGCGTCATGCCTGGACTCCATCTTCTTCATGTTTGTCATGGGCCAATGTTGTCTCCATCCTTCTTCAGTTGGATCACTCACGTACGACTGCGACCGACCACGACCGCCCTTCTTTCCACAGCTGGCCAACAGGGTATGTATACGACTCGATCCACTGCACCGGGGTCCGATTTTTTTTAGAAGATGGAGTTGCTAGTTCATGCGAACGGGTGTTGAGAACTTGAGATCCATTGCGTCTTGCGTGCGAGGGCTCTGACTTGTTTTGACCAATCTATCATGTCCCAATTAACCTGGTCAAATGCAGTTAAACCAAAAATAGTACTACCAAGTATTTGAACTAATCAATCACAAACTGCCGCTGTACTACTAATTAACTTCGAGGAGACATGCGCGCCTGTGAAGTCAACACCGCTAGCTATCAGCTCGACGACCTGAGCTGAATTCCCCGACGCTGATGTGCAACCTACTAGCTAGTACCGATCGGGTCACTACTAATTAAGTTAGCAGCTTCATTAGTCAGACCTAATAACTAATTAAGGTAGGCTAATGGTGCTTTGCCATGGCTTCCTGAAAGACGCATGTCACACTGGGAAGTCAGATTAACATTGACACGAGTCAGCAGCCATAGAACTTCGATTATCCTGGCCGTGTGAAACCTAGTGGGTCCTTTCCCGAGTTTCCGGCTTGGTCACTCAATTTCCCGTTTCAGTTATGAATGTGCCGTGCAAAACTGTGGGCTCTGCAATGCTTTTTTTTTTTAAAAAAAATCGCGGGTTCATGATCGAGTAAAGCAAAGCTTGCTTTACATTCATGAACGAGCACTCTTCATGATTCTTCTACAATTTATTCGAAGGTAAAAAATTACGATGTCATTTAAGTTTAGTGCTACAGGGAGGCTCTCTCTCTTTCAGCTGGATGATCCATTCGTACAGAGCTGTGTGAAACCTCAGTCCGTCAGTACGGTTCAGAGTAGTACGAAGGTACACCGTACCCGAGCTGCAAAAGCGATTGCTGCTTGCCTGCCTGGTTTCTTTGCTTTCGTGCGCTCGTCTCATGGATCCTAGCAGCAGCAGTAACAACACGCGCTCTGACCAAGTCTCGATACCTTCGGATGCAAAGGCAGGTCGCCGTCGTCCTGGCGGCATTCTTCCACCGACATTTGAACGTGCCACTAGGCTGGGCAATGCTTAATGAGCAGGAGCTTGTCAGCACTTAAAGGGTCACTAGTGTTAATACCGTACGATCGGCCTAACTAACCAGTAAAGGCTATCCACGTAACAGAGCCATCGACCACACACTAAAAACACGTTCGATCTGGTGAAGCTGTGGCGTGTATAAAAATAGCGCGCTACAGAAAATAGCGTGACACCTGAAAATATGCTATTAGCGAGACATTGTTCATTGATTTATTTAGCGAGACAATTTTTTATATGCTTTAGCGTGCTATTAGCGACGTTATAGCGCGCTATTTTTTTCCAGTGGTATAAGGTTGTAGCACTTGGATGACTGGATCCAAAGAGTTACTGTGTGGTGTAGAGATCGTGCAGGGCTGCATATATATTGTAAAAAATGCGGACACAGGCTGACAAGCATCAGTGCTTTGCTATGCAGGAGTAGCAAGCACGTGCGATCGATGGATAATCTTGTAAAACATGACCGTGTCCGCCGAGGCCAAATTCACGGTTTTGATCATTTTTCGTTAGTTTAGCACCGTCTGTCTCTACGTGCAAAAGTTTTTCGGATCTAATCCTTTTTCTATCGTCGTTGTCTATGACGATAGGGCAATACACCCTACCACCAAGGCCTTGGCGGTAGGACTTACGTGCACTGTCATCGTTTTTTTTCAAAAAAATACCCTACCGCCACAGTCTAAGACGGTATGATGTGTTACCTTACCGCCGTAGACTATGATGGTAGGGTTTTTTTTTATAAAAAATGAATCTTTTATTGCATGTGTGTCCTTATTATAATTAATGTATGCCCCTACGTCAAAGACATGATGGTATGGTCTTTTTCACACCGAAAGGGCATGACGATGTAAGTAATTTCTATCGTCAAAGGCCTTGACGGCAGGGTGTGCTACTGTACCGCCAAAGATAATGACGGTAGTAAAAGGGTTAGACCTGAATTTTTTTGCACATAAGATCAAATCATGCTTAAGTTAAGAAAAAAGATGAAAACAGTGAATTTGACCGTCCGCGGAATGCGCAGCCGTATACTCCGTCCTTCAGCAGCCGCTCGGGCGGCCAGGTTTAATCGCAGGCATGGACATGGTACCGTGCCAGGCGTCTAGAGCCAAGCCGCGTCAATTCTCCGGATGGAGATCATCAGGCACATGCGTGTACGCATATCTCGGTTTGACCCAGTCTAGCAGTGCTATAGCACTGTCGTGTGTGCTACGAGTAGCAGCATTCAGAGTCTTCAGACGACATGGAGGCTCTAGTGACCTACGACCGTGAGCAGCAGCAGCAGTAATGCGCTAGCTCTCTCCTCTTTTTTCTTTGTGCCATGTGATACGAGTAAATGGCCGTGAGAAAAATCTATAGTGTGGAAGACAATGTTTAGGCCGTGCAACACAATTGTATTGATCGGTGCATTGGGAACGTATATATGATGTACAGGATGGGGGCTACAACCTCAACTATACGGGAAAACTAGGATGTGGGCCCAAGACACAATATACATGCACAATATATTCAACACCTCCGCAGTCGAAGCGTCGCCAGAGACACAGAGACTGAAACGAAACTCTTCGAAGGTGGAAGTAGGCAGTCCTCATCACATCAACGAACTGATGTGCGGTCGGAATATGGAGAACCCGAATGCGTCCAAGGGCCACCCGTTCACGCAAAGTGAATGTCCAGCTCAATGTGCTTGGTCCGGCGATGATGAACGGGGTTGGCGGAAAGATACACCGCAGAGGCGTTGTCACAGTAGACAACTGTGGCCTGGGAGAGATCATGATGCAATCCTGAAATAGCTATCGTAGCCAGGTGCACTTGGCAACTGCGTTAGCCACTGCTCGGTACTCAGCCTCCGCGCTAGAGCGCGAAACTGTGGGTTGTCACTTGGACCACCACGAGACGAGGGGGGGACCGACGTAGACGCAGTAGCCACAAGTGGAGCGACGTGTGTCAGGGCAGCCATCCCAATCAGCATCGGAATAATCCACTATATCCAGAGAGGTGGACGTCGTGAGAGTAAGTCCAAGAGATATCGTGCCATGGATGTATCGGAGAATCCGTTTCACGAGTGTCCAATGGGAGTCACGAGGGACGTGCATATGGAGACACACCTACTGAACCACATACTGGTCGGGTGAGTGTCAGATACAGGAGAGCACCGACGATGGACCGGTAGAATGGAGCATCCAATGCGGGCGAGCCCTCGAGAGAAAAAACCTTGGCCTTCGTGTCAACAGGAGTAGCAACAGGATGACAGTTGAGCATGCCGACACGATCAAGTCGCTCATGCGCATACTTCTGCTGATGAAGAAAGAAGCCATCGGGTCGTCGAACAACCTCAATGCCAAGGAAATAATGGAGAGCACTCAAAACCTTGATAGCAAACTCGTCACGCAGTCGTAGAGTGATCTGCTGAATAAGGGCCGTGGAGGAGGCCGTCAGGATGATGTCGTCGATATAGAGCAGCAAATAAGCAGTCGTGTCACCGCGATGATAGACAAACAACGTGGCATCCGAGCGGGTGACGCAGAAACCCAGTGTCTGAAGAAAACCGGCGATATGCTGGTGTCAGGCGCGAGCTGCTTGCTCAAGACCGTAGAGAGACCGGGACAGCAAGCACACATGGCCAGGATGAGACACGTTGACGAAACTGGTGGGCTGCTCACAGTAAACTTGCTCCTCAAGGTGGCCATGAAGGAAGGCGTTGGATACATCCATCTGATGAACCGGATGTCGTGGTTCTAAGTCTGACAGTAGAATAGGGGGTAGGTATGGAGAGGCAAGATCCTAGCTATGGAGCAGTTGTACAGACAAGGGATTTACGAGTTCAGGCCCTTCTCGGAGGAAGTAACAACCCTACGTCTCGGAGCCCGGAGGCGGTCGACTGGATTATGTGTGCGTAGGTTACAGGGGTGCGAACCCTTTACACTGAGGAGGGGGGGTGGCTTATATAGTGTCTGCTAGACCCCTCCGGCCCTCAGTTATGCAGGGTTTAAAGTACATAAAGGTTTGGCGTTACTGGAAATGCCCTACATAAAGTGTCATCAAGGCCATAAATACTATTTAACTACAGACCGTTTGGATGCAGAGTGGCTCTTGATCTCCTGGTGGTCGAGTGAGTCGTCATGGTCGAGTCCTTCGAGTCCGTCGAGTGGAGTCTCTCTTGGTCGACTGGAAGGTAGCTTCTTCTGAGGATGTCCTTGGGAAGGGTACTTAGGACATGTCCGTGACCCTACCCTAGGTACATGACTTCATCATTAGCCCCCGAATGGATCGAGGTTTGAGTGAGGAAGGAGTTGATAATCTTTCCGACCTATTTTTTGTGTTCTGAACGTGTCTCATCTTGGATCAATAATCTTTCTTAATGATGGCAGCAACTTTTCTTTCAGTCGCCTTGATCCATTCCTTTCTTCTGTCGAGTGAACTTTTGAACTTAGTAAACTTCCGAGTGACGGATCGCAGGAAATCTACCATCTGACAGATTGATCTGCTGTTAGCGGATTTTGTGGGATCCGAATTTTGGGAAGCACGCGAAGCGGGGCGGACCGCGGTACTCGGATGGGATAAGGCGTAGACGACTCGATTTCCGTGCCGCCCTTTTCGCCACGTATCACGCGTGCGCGACTGTTTCGGGATGTGACAGGACCGCCCGGGCCTACTTGTCAGCCACTCGGAAGCGTCCTTATATAAGGCGCCGGGCGAGGGTTTTTGAACAGTGCCTCCTCATTCCCCTCTCTGCCCTCTTCGCCTCCGCCTGCTGTGCCTGCTCTCGCCTCCGCCCATCCACTCCTCGCGTGTTTCACCGGCGACAATGGTGAAGGAGAAGACGGCGGCCTTGGAGCACGCGAAGAAGGCGACGGTGACGGGGAAAGCAAAGGGAAGAGCATCCAGTCGGGGCGGATCTTCGTCGAGGTCCCGGTTGCCGCAAGGCTGGGTCCAAGGGGATTGGATCCGCTCGACCATCACCGAGGCGGATCTCAACGACCTGGCCAATGAGGGTCTGATTCCCCACGGGTCAGCAAGGCTTTCGGGGACCGAGTGGCAACCGCAGCCGCAGGAGGGTGAGTGCGTTCTCCTAGCCACTCATGTAGATCGTGGATTCTCTCTGCCGCCGAGTGTTTACTTCTGAGGGTTTCTGAACTTCTTTGGGGCGCAACTCCACCATTTCACTCCCAATTCCGTTGCCTATCTTGCTGCTTTCGTGTCCATGTGCGAGAACTTCCTGGGTTGTCGACCGCACTGGGGTCTCTTTAAGCACATATTCACCTGTCGCTCACAGACGGTGAAAAAGGCGAGTCCAGATGATGAGAGGACTAAGGTTATCCAGATGTGCGGAGGTCTTGGGATTCAGATGAGGAGTAAGAGTACTTTTCTGGCCATGACCCTTCCTGAGTCGGTTAGAGGATGGCAGTCGACCTGGTTCTACTACCAAGACGAGTCGACGCCGGGGCAGTCGACTGGTCTCCCTCCATTCTCCATGGACCGAGTGAACAAACCCTCTTCTCTGAAGGTGCTTCCTGAGGAGAAAGCTTAGGTAAAAATGTTGATGGAGCGCGTAGTCCAGCTCGTTCGGGACGGAGTGACGGGTATGGACCTTTTGGAGGTCTTCCTTAGACGGCGCATTCAACCGCTTCAGTACCGAGGCCACCCGATGTGGCTGTACTGTGGTACCGAAGACGCCACTCAGGTCCACCCAGAAGCGGTCAGCGACGCCACACTTGAGAGGTGGATGGCCGCAATCACAGGGAATAAGGACAACCCTCGAGGGGCTAGGAGGATCCCACCACTCGACCATACCTACACACCGGACACTGTATGACCACTTATCTCCGATTGTAATCTTGCTTAATTCATTCTGCTTTGCTGCAAATTGGTCAATTGACCTTTGTCTTGTTTTGTTGTCTGTCAGGCCACCACCGAGCTGTACTCGATGCCCAATGGAGCGCAAGCGCCGACTGAGGAGGAGGAAGGAAGTGGGGGCGAAAGTCCGGAGGAGTGGGATTCGGATGCGGATGACGATGATGAGGGTAATGACTCTGGTGAGGAGGAAGAGGAGGAGGAGGAGGAAGTTGCACCTCCTCGCTCGGAGAGACGCTCGAAGCTTGTCCATGATCCTGCAACCGAGTGTGGTAAGGGGGTCGCGACTGTCGCGCAGTCGACCAAGCGCCCTCGGACAACTTCTCCGGTGACTGAGAAAGCTCCGAAGCAATCTCGAGTGGAGCCGTCGAAGCCGGCGAAGGTCTTGCCGAAGATGAAGATGGTGATCCCCACTATCTCAGGGTAATGGTGCTACTTGAGTTTTCCTGTTCCACGTGAACTTATTCTTGGTCGACTCATGAGTCAACTGACCGACTTCTGGAATTGCAGTGCTGCTACTTCTGATACCTCGGCCAGGGCTGAAGATCATGAGATGGAAGACGCTGCCACTTCTAAACCTGGTATGACTTTTATAGTTCCGTCTTCAGTCGATTGGCTCCTTGTCTCTAATTTTGATTCTTTTCTGCAGCTCCATCTAACGTCGTTATTGACCTTCCTGACGACGACGATGAGGAACCACTGAGGCAGAGGAGGAACAGGAAAACGTCTGCTGGCAAGGCGACTCAGGACGTGCCAGCACCCGAGACACTGGTCGTGGAGGGAGACAACGTCACTCGGCCTACCGTATCTTTTGCGGTGCCGTTGACGAGTGCTCGCCCCTCATCGTCGAGTGCTGCACAGCCTTCACTTTTCTCGACCCACCACATCCCAGAGGACCAAGCCAGTGCTGCGAAAGAAGCAATACGCCAGGCAGGAGTCATGATGGAGCAAGTGAAGGCACTCCGAGACGCCAGTCAGGCAGCATATGACGCCAGTTCAGCTCTTCAGAGTAACGTTCAGGTCAGTCGGTCACCGCCTGTTCTGTTAGGATATGATATCTGAAAATCTTTCTCTCTGAAAATTGTAGTATCTGTCATACACCCACTGGGTGTGTTGTTTGAAATTCTGGGTTAGTGGGGGCATGCTGAGTGCACCCACTGGGTGTAGTCCCCAAGGCTATGGTGGACTGCTGGCAGTCGACCATAGTCTTTATGTCTTAAGCTCTTTCTTTACTCGATCAGGTCGAATGGATTGAGAAACCGGTGGTGGAACGCTGAGTGCACCCACTGGGTGTAGTCCCCGAGACTGTGGTCGACTGCTGGCAGTCAACTACAGTCTGAAGAACATCTTCCGCTTTTTTTTGTTGTTGGTCGACTGGTCGACTCTAACTGATAAAACTAGTGGGGGCACGCTGAGTGCACCCACTGGGTGTAGTCCCCGAGACTATGGTCGAATGTTTGTATTCGGTCGTAGTCTTAGAAACGTTATGATTTTTCTTTAGTCACTCGGAAGTGAATTGTCTTTGACATCTGTCGATTGGTTCTTCACAGAAATCCTGTGAGCTTGCGGCTCGTTACACTGAGTTGGAGAACAAGCACATCCAGCTCGAGCTTGATCTGAAACTAGTCCAAGAGAACTTAACGAAGGCGAAGGAGGAAGCAAAAGGTATGTTTGGTGAGACTCTCGACGACTGCCTTTGCCTCTCGTCCGCTTCAGAGTCTGATCTCACTGTAACCTTGCAGACAAAGTGAGGGATGCACAGAGGAAGAAAGACCTTGACTTGGCTGAGATGCAAAAAGCAGCTTTAGAGAAGACCAAGCTCGCAGATGAGAAGCTGGCTTCAGTCACCAAGCTTGAAGAAGAAAACACCAATCTGAAAGCTGCTCTTGATGCGGCCAACAAGGAGGTCAGTCGACTGAAGAGTGACAAGATTGCCCTGAGTGACAAGACCAGTGAGTTGGTGGGAAAGAAGAACGATCTTGAGGCTTATCTGGGAGGACTCGCCAATAAGCTATTCCTCATGCTTGAAGGTAATCTTTTCATATCAAACAGACATTTTAACTGTGATCCTTCCATCCGACTGTTGTCTTGACTCGGTGGTTGTGCTTGCAGAGTTTTGCCAGAACTTTGAAGAGGAGACTGGTCGACTGGAACCAAACTTGGATCCCATCGACTCTCCTATGAAAGATGAAGTCGCCATGAATGTGCTCCGGCTCGAATCTCGCGTTGCTGCTGTCGTCGACTATCTCGCAAGGCTGAAGGTCGCAACTTCCCGCATCAACACAACACTCTGGCCAAGAGAGATGCTCCAGAACGACCTCGAGTCTCTGATGACTCGACTGAACGAGGTCCCAAGTCGAGTGTAGGAGTGGAAGAAGTCTTCTGCCAGATGTGGCGCGGATGTTGCTCTGTCTGTGGCCTGCGTTCACTGCAAGGATGCACGAGAGGACAAGCTGGCGGCCCTTAGGGTGGCTAATACCAAAAAGCACGATTTCCGGTCTTTCATGGAGACCTTCATCGCCGCTGCCACTCAGATTGCAGATGGAATCGACCTGGATGAGTTTGTCGCACCTTCCAGCCCTCCACAGGAGGGGTAAAAAACTTCTGAGCTTGATACCTTAAATTTGCCTCGGTATGCCGAGTGATTTTTGTAACCGACAAACGTAACAGGCTTAGCGCTTGAGCACTTTCGGTTCCGTTAGGTGTTATCCGAACTTGGATTCGATGTTAAATATGTTTGCATTTGGTTTGAGGTGTCTTTTGCAGGCTAAGGTGAAGCACTTATTTCAATCGACTTGTTCCTCAACATACTTAGGCGAGCACTGGGCTGTAGCTAAGCCCCCCGAGTGGGAAGTCTGCTCTCCACTCGGTAGGATTTCAAAAACTTAGGCGAGCACTGGGCTGCAGCTAAGCCCCCGAGTGGGAGGTCTGCTCTCCACTCGGTAGGATTTTCAAAAACTTAGGCGAGCACTGGGCTGCAGCTAAGCCTCCGAGTTGGAGGTCTGCTCTCCACTCGGTAGGATTTTCAAAAACTTAGGCGAGCACTAGGCTGCAGCTAAGCCCCCGAGTGGGAGGTTTGCTCTACACTCGGTAGGAATTTCAAAAACTTAGGCGAGCACTGGGCTGCAGCTAAGCCCCCCGAGTGGGAGGTCTGCTCTCCACTCGGTAGGATTTTTTACGGCGTCTCTCTGAGGGATAAGGCGTTAATCGACCTCGTCTTCCTTATGGAGAGCACCTTATACTTGTGGCGTAGCTCGGGAGGAGAGGGTGGCAGTCGACCTGCACCTCATCCTCCTTGCGGAGCGCACGTTGTATTTGTGCGTAGCTCGGAAGGAGAGGGTGGCAGTCGACCTGCACCTCATCCTCCTTGTGGAGCGCACATTGTATTTGTGGCGTAGCTCGGAAGGAGAGGGTGGCAGTCGACTTGCACCTCGTCCCCCTTGCGGAGTGCACGTTGTACTTGTGGCGTAGCTCGAAAGGAGAGGGTAGCAGTCGACCTACACCTCGCCCCCCTTGTGGAGCGCACGTTGTACTTGTGGCGTAGCTCGGAAGGAGAGGGTGGCAGTCGACCTGCACCTCGTCCTCCTTGCGGAGCGCATGTTGTATTTGTGGCGTAGCTCAGAAGGATAGGGTGGCAGTCGACCTGCACCTCGTCCCCCTTGCGGAGCGCACGTTGTACTTGTGGTGTAGCTCGGAAGGAGAGGGTAGCAGTCGACCTGCACCTCGTCCTCCTTGCGGAGCGCACGTTGTATTTGAACTTAGGCGAGTGCTTGGACTACAGCTAAGCCTCTTAGTGGAAGGCTGGCTTACCACTTGGTAGGATTTTGACTAACTTAGGCGAGTGCTTGGACTGCAGCTAAGCCTCCAAGTGGGAGGCTGGCTCAGCACTCGGTAGGATTTTATTGAAACTTAGGCGAGTACTTAGACTGCAGCTAAGCCCCCGAGTGGGAGGCTGGCTCACCACTCGGTAAGATTTTATTGAAACTTAGGCGAGTACTTGGACTGCAGCTAAGCCCCCGAGTGGGAGGCTGGCCCACCACTCGGTAGGATTTTATTGAAACTTAGGCGAAACGGATTCGCAGCTAAGCCCCCGAGTGGGAGGCTGGCTCTCCACTCGGCAAGGATTTTTTTTTACAAACTTAGGCGAAACGGATTCGCAGCTAAGCCACCCACTGAGGGGAAATCTTATTGAACAAAATAAAAGTGACAACAATCATTGGGGAAATTATGACACTATTATCTTGTGAAACATGAACTACAGAAGTACTTTTATTACAACTCATCCGAGTGAATATTTAGGTGTAAAAGGGGCGGAGTAGCTCCACATTCCAAGCTCGGGGCTCGTCGATGTTGTGCTCGACGTTGTAAAGACGGTACGCTCCGTTGTGGTGAACCTTGGTGACGATGAAGGGACCTTCCCAAGAAGGAGCAAGCTTATGTGGTTTCTGCTGATCCACTCGGAGAACCAAATCTCCTACCTGGAAGGCTCGACTCTTTACGTTTCTGGCGTGGAAGCGACGTTAGTCTTACTGGTAAATGGTCGATCAGATCAGAGCCATCTCCCTTTCTTCCTCTAGAAGGTCGACTGCATCCTGCCATGCTTGTTCTGCTTCAGCTTCGGTGTAGAGCTTGACTGGAGGAGCATTGTGAAGCAGGTCCCTCGGCAAGACCGCTTCAGCTCCGTAGACCAAGAAGAACGGAGTTCTCCCAGTCGACCGGTTAGGCGTAGTCCTTAACCCCCAAAGCACCGAGGGAAGTTCGTCGACCCATGCTCCAGCCACATGCTTGAGATCACGCATCAGTCGGGGTTTCAACCCTTTGAGAATCAAGCCATTGGCTCGCTCTGCTTGTCCATTCGACCGAGGATGGGCGTCTGAAGCATAGTCGACTCGTGTGCCTTGAGATGTGCAGAACGCTCTGAATTCCTCCGAATCAAAGTTTGACCCGTTGTTAGTGATGATGCTGTGCGGGACTCCATATCTGTATATCAACTCTCTGATGAAGCTGACAGTAGTACCGGCATCAAGGTTCTTGATGGGTTTATCCTCGATCCACTTGGTGAACTTGTCGACTGCTACCAGCACATGTGTGAAGCCGCTTCTGCCTGTTCTTAAAGGTCCAACCATATCCAACCCCCATACTGCAAAGGGCCAGACGAGTGGTATGGTCTTTAAAGCTGATGCGGGCTTGTGTGACATATTGGAGTAGAATTGGCATCCCTCACACTTGTCAACTATCTCCTTTGCCATTTCATTCGCTCTTGGCCAGTAAAATCCGTCTCGGTATGCTTTGGCCACGATGGTCCGAGAGGACGCATGGTGACCACAGGTCCCCGAGTGGATGTCGTCAAGGATTATTCGACCTTCTTCTGGCGTTATGCATTTCTGACCAACTCCAGTTGCGCTTTCTCTGTATAGCTGCCCCCTTATCACGGTAAAGGTTTTAGATCGGCGGACGATCTGTCGAGCCTCTTCTTCATCCTCCGGGAGCTCTTTCCTCAAGATATACGCAATATATGGTACTGTCCAATCGGGAGTGATCACTAAAACTTCCATGATCAGGTCGACCACTGCTGGAACTTCAACCTCAGTCGGATCTGTGATACTCTTGGGCTGTGGAGCTTCTTCGGTAAAAGGATCTTCTTTGACTGATGGAGTATGGATATGCTCCAAGAACACATCACTGGGAATGGCTTCTGTCTTGGAACCTATCTTTGCCAAATCATCAGCCGCTTGATTTTTTAGTCGGGGTATATGGTGGAGCTCTAACCCTTCGAATTTCTTTTCAAGCTTCCTCACTGCATTGCAGTATCCAGTCATGGCTGGGCTTCTAACGTCCCACTCCTTCATCACCTGATTGACCACCAAATCTGAGTCGCCATAAACCATAAGGCGACGGACGCCGAGTGAAATGGCCATGCGCAACCCATATAAAAGTGCTTCATACTCTACTTCATTGTTGGAGGAATCAAAGTGGATCTGGAGCACATATCTGAGCTTATCTCCTCGGGGGAAACCAACACTACCCCAACACCGGAACCATTTAACATCTTAGAACCATCAAAGAACATGGTCCAGTGCTCCGAGTGAACTTGAGTCGGCTGCTGTTGTTCAATCCACTCGGCAAGGAAATCTGCTATCGCTTGGGACTTAATGGCTTTCTTTGCCTCAAACTTGATATCAAGGGGAAGGAGTTCAATCGCCCATTTTGCCACTCGACCAGTTGCATCTCTGTTGTGCAGAATCTCTGAAAGTGGGGCGTCGCTGACAACTGTAATGGAATGATCAAAGAAATAATGAGAAACCTTCTTCGTGGTCATGTAGATCCCATACACAAGCTTCTGATAATGAGGATATCTTTGCTTTGATGGAGTCAAAACTTTAGAAAGATAATACACTGGGTGCTGAACTTTGAAGGCTTTCCCTTCTTCTTCCCGCTCGACCGTAAGCACTGTACTGACGACTTGTCCTGTGGCTGCAATATAAAGCAACAGAGGCTCTTTGCTGATTGGAGCAGCAAGCACCGGCTGGGTGGAGAGCAGAGCTTTTAGCTCGGCAAACGCTGCATCAGCTTCTGGAGTCCACTCGAACTTGTCTGCCTTCTTCATCAGTCGGTAAAGAGGTAATGCCTTTTCACCGAGACGAGAGATGAATCGACTTAACATGGCCAAGCATCTAGTAAGCTTCTGGACATCGTGCACCCGCACAGGGCGTTTCATTCGGAGTATAGTGCCAATTTTTTCTGGGTTAGCATCGATTCCCCGTTCGGAAACGAGAAAACCGAGTAACTTTCCACCAGGAACTCCGAATGTGCACTTTGATGGGTTGAGCTTGATATCATACCTCCTGAGATTGGCAAATGTTTCAGCGAGGTCAGTCAATAGGTCGGAACCCTTTCACGATTTGACCACAATATCATCCATGTACGCTTCCACGTTCCGACTGATTTGAGTGAGTAAACACTTCTGAATCATCCTCATGAACAAAACTCCGGCATTCTTGAGGCCGAATGGCATGGTGACATAGCAGAAGCACCCGAATGGAGTGATGAAAGCTGTTTTGATCTCATCGGGTCCATACAGACGGATCTGATGGTATCCGGAATAAGCGTCTAGAAAAGACAATCTCTCACATCCCGCAGTCGAGTCGACAATTTGGTCGATGCGAGGGAGAGGAAAATGATCTTTCGGGCAGGCCCGATTGATATGCTTGAAATCAATGCACATGCGAAGTAACTTGTCCTTCTTGGGGACCATGACAACATTGGCGAGCCACTCGGAGTGATATATCTCTCGGATAAACTCTGTTGCCAACAGTCGAGCCACCTCCTCGCCAATGGCCTTTCTCTTCTGGACGGCGGACCGTCGAAGATGTTCTTTGAACGGTTTTGCTTTTGAGTCGACTCTAAGGCGATGCTCAGCCAGCCCCCTGGGAACACCCGGCATGTCAGCAGGCTTCCATGCAAAGATATCCCAGTTCTCACGGAGGAACTGGATGAGCGCTTCTTCCTATTTAGGGTCGAGTGTTGTGGAAATATGAGTTGGAGCTGCGTTGGGGTCGGTCGGGTGAATGTGAACGGGCTTCGTCTCGCCAGACGACTGAAACGCTGATTCTGTGGCAGGCTTCTTGGCCCGCAACAAATCACTCAGATCTGCATTTTTCTTGTATTCTTCTAGCTCTACCACTGTTATCTGGGAATCGGCAATCTTCGAGCCTTTCTGAAAACACTCTTCCGCCTTCTTCCGATTGCCAGTGATAGTGATCACGCCCTTGGGGCCGGGCATCTTCAGTTTGAGGTACACGTAACATGGTCGAGCCATGAACCGTGTGTAAGCTGGTCTCCCCCAAATAGCGTGGTAAGCACTCTGAAAGTCCACGACTTCAAATGTCAGCCTCTCTTTGCGGAAATGCTTCGAGTCACCGAACACCACGTCCAGAGCTATTTGGCCGAGTGACTCAGCCTTCTTTCCAGGTATAACTCCATGAAAACTCATGTTGCTGGCGCTTAGTTTGGACATCGGAATGCCCATTCCTTTTAGCGTCTCCGCATACAATATGTTCAGTCCGCTACCACCATCCATTAACACCTTCATCAGTCGAGTGCCTTCAACGACCGGGTCGACCACCAAAGCTTGCCTCCCAGGGGTGGCTATATGAGTCGGGTGATCGGACTGGTCGAATTTAATGGGAGTTTGAGACCATCTCAGATAGCTTGGTGTCGCCGGGGCGACCATATTTACCTCACGGTTGATAACCTTCAATCGGATTTTGCTTTCCACATCAGCAAAGATCATCAGAGTGGAATTAACATGAGGATATCCTCCATCACTGTCCTCCTTGTCCTCAGCTTTGTCCGACTCCTTTTCCTTGTCCTCGGGCTGTTTTCCTTGGAACTGCTGGATCAAGAGCCGGCACTGGCGAGTGGTATGTTTCGGGTAGATGAAATTACCCTCTTTGTCTTTCTTCGTGTGGATGTGACATGGTAGATCCATCACATCATTTCCTTCCTTATCTTTTACCTTCTTCGGGTTCCAAGATCCTTTGGGCTTTCCTTTGAATTTGCCCTGAGTCACGGCCAGAGCCTCTCCAGGAGCCACTGGCTCGGCCTTCCGCTTCTGCTTCCGACTGGAGTTTCCTTTCTCCGACTGACTCGGCTTGTACTTGCCGCTCCGGAGTCGGTCCTCTTCTTCACCATTGGCGTACTTGGTGGCGATTTCCATCATTCGACTCAGGGTCATATCTCCGGTCCGACCAAACTTCAAACTTAACTCTCGGTTCTTAACGCCATCCTTGAAGGCACAGACTGCCTGATGATCAGACACGTTCTCCACGGTATGATGCAAAGTGATCCATCTCTGAATGTAATCTCTCAAGGTTTCATTCGACTTCTGCACGCAGACTTGCAGCTCTGTCAATCCAGCTGGTCGCTTGCAAGTTCCCTCGAATGTCCTGACGAACACTCGGGAAAGATCTTCCCAAGTGTAAATGCTGCTAGGAGCTAACTGATTCAACCACGCCCTGGCCGAACCTTCCAACATGAGTGGTAAATGCTTCATAGCCACCTCGTCATTTCCGCCGCCAATCTGTACTGCCACTCGGTAGTCTTCAAGCCAAGTTTCAGGCTTAGACTCACCGGTGAACTTACTTACCCCAGTCGCCAACCTGAAGTTGGGGGGGATCACTGCGGCTCTGATAGCCCTGCTGAAACATTCTAGACCTGAAACATGGACTCGACTGCTAGTGGGCGCATCTCTGTCATGGCCACCTCGATGAGCTCTGTTCCGATCGACCAGGCCTTGCATGATGATGGATCGTGCGTCAAAGCCTGGTTCCCTGGGGTCGACCGGAGCTCTTCGCCCAACACTGAGCTGGCGCCTGTCATCTTGCTGCCAATGGGCGTAAGACCCACCTCTTGCGGGAGGAGTGGGCATTCGACGCCTATCATCACGGTCGAATCGGTCATCATATTGGTCACGTCGACCTTCGCGTCCTTCACGCCACGGAGGCGATCTTGGGCTATGAGCCGACTGAACTGTATTCGCAGTGACGGATCAACTGTGAATCCTGTTGCGTGACTGTGACACAACTGAATTCTGATCTCCTTCTGCTCGGAGCAAATCCCTGATCTGCATCAAGCCTCTGCCAGCTTCCGACTGAGAGGGCTGAATTGACTCTGCTATACGGGCTGCAGCTGCTAAATTCTGAATCGGGGTTCGATATACCTGAGTCGGTTGCGGGAAGAGTTGACTTTGACTGGAGTCGGGTACTCGTTGCCGCGCACGTTCGTCGAGTGCTCGCTGGAGGTTCTCCAGTCGAGTGCGTTCAGCCAAGTTGGCCAAACGTGCCTCTTCCAAGGCACGAGCCTCGGGAGTTTCTCCTGCGATGGGAGTATGCAGGGCATCCATGTTCCGGCGACGAAGATCTTCCCTCTGCAGGGAAGTGAGCGGCTCGGGTTGATATTCTTCATGGGCTTGAGCGGGGTCGCCTCCGCCGTCAATCCCGTCGGTGCGGGGGAAACCGAGAGGACTACGAGGCCCATTGACCATCAAAACCTCCGCCGCCGGATCGCTGCTGTCGCACTCGGATGCGGTCTCTATGGAGCCAGTCGACAGATCGAACAGGCCGTAGAGAGGTTCGTCGGGCTCGATTGCCACGACTTGGGTGGTGGCCGATTGGCGAGCCACTGCGTGTCTCACCCACCGCTGAAGCCTCGACCGACCAGAGCGCTTGCGCTGGCGGGAGACAGGGAGGGAGGACGACACGGGAGTCGACCGATACGGAGTCGACGGTTGCCGCAGCAAGACGCCGCGGACACACGCCCGAAAATGCGTCGCACCCCGGACGGGGAGTGCGTCGATGTCGAGTGGAGCCTCCTGGAGCCAAGCGGAGTCGTCAGTGATGAAGGTGAGCGCGCCGAGACGGATCTCGCGGCCCTCGACCAAAACTCCACCTGAAACCATGATGAAAGCAATCGGAACAATTGCAACTTCTCCAAAAATCGCTAGGACACCCGCCCGAAGGTGGGCGCCAACTGTCGTGGTTCTAAGTCTGACAGTAGAATAGGGGGTAGGTATGGAGAGGCAAGATCCTAGTTGTGGAGCAGTTGTACAGACAAGGGATTTACGAGTTCAGGCCCTTCTCGGAGGAAGTAACAGCCCTACGTCTCGGAGCCCGGAGGCGGTCGACTGGATTATGTGTGCGTAGGTTACAGGGGTGCGAACCCTTTACACTGAGGAGGGGGGGTGGCTTATATAGTGTCTGCTAGACCCCTCCGGCCCTCAGTTATGCAGGGTTTAAAGTACATAAAGGTTTGACGTTACTGGAAACGCCCTACAAAAAGTTTCATCAAGGCCATAAAGACTATTTAACTACAGACCGTTTGGATGCAGAGTGGCTCTTGATCTCCTGGTGGTCGAGTGATTCTTCATGGTCGAGTCCTTCGAGTCCGTCGAGTGGAGTCTCTCTTGGTCGACTGGAAGGTAGCTTCTTCTGAGGATGTCCTTGGGAAGGGTACTTAGGACAGGTTCGTGACCCTACCCTAGGTACATGAATTCATCACCGGCCAGCCATGGTAGACTGCCACCTGAAGGACGGTGCGGATTGTGCCAGATTTGACAACCAATGCAAACGTCCGAGTGAAGTCAATGCCAGCACGCTGTCGAAACCCACAGACAACCCAACGAGCCTTGTAGTGCTCAAGTGTGCCATCCGAGCGGGTCTTATGACGAAAACCCCACTTGCCGCTGATGACGTTGGCGTGATGAGGCCAAGGAACTAGTGTCCAGGTACGGTTCCGCTGAAGAGCGTCGAACTCTTCCTGCATCGCAGCAAGCCAGTGAGGATCATGTAGGGCTGCTCTGGCGGACACAGGAATCGGGGCGGCTCGGTGGTGGAGGCAGCGAGGAGATACCCATCGCTAGAGTACTACAAGCTCGGGCAGTGAACGCCGGCTTGGCCCAAGTGAGGCGGCATGACGGCAACTCCGGGATGAAGCCCGAGTGGGCAGACGAGGCCGGCGAGGGGGCCGGCGAGGCCGCTGGTGAGGGCGACGATGAGGTGACGACGAGGGGGCCACGCCCGAGCAGCCGGGAAGGGCGTTGGCAGCGAAGCCGGTGATGGCGAGGACGGCGTGGGGACACGAGGCGCAACTCGTCCCATGGCGTGAGGACCGCCAAAGCCCGGAGGCGGTCTAAGAGCCGAGCGGGGCCATCCACCTGACGGGGTCGCACTACAGGAATGAGGAACTTTGCCGTCCACCATGGCTGACGGCAAAGGCATGCCGTCATCCAGTAGATGGCAAAACGTTCGACTGAACAGGCTACGGCAAAGGCCTCTTTGCCGTCTACTGGCGGACGACAAAGGCCTGTTTGTCATACGACAAAGATGCAAAGGTGGACGATAAAGAGCCTGGACGGCACACGTGTGAGATTAGGTCAGTTAAGGGGTTAACGACGTGCTTTGCCGTCAGCCAGCAGATGGCATAGCGTGCCACATGGCAGCACCTGGGGGCTGGCCTATTTGGTTGCTTTCTGTCTGCTGGCAGACGACAAAGATGCAATGGTATTTGTCATCTGCCAGCAGACGACAAAGCATCCAAATAGCCAGCCTATTGCTCTCAGGTGCACAGGTGGCTGACACGTGGCATATTTGCCGTCTGCTGGCTAATGGCAAAGCTCTTTGCCGTCTGCCAGCAGATGGCAAAGAGCCTATATAGCCCCTGTTTTTTCTTAAATCCATTCAATTTCACAGAATTTCACACACACACACACACACACACACATATGAAAATACTTTCGACAAGCATACCAACACATATACATACCAAATCATATCCCTGCCATATGGATATGATCATCCAACACATATACATAGCAAATCAAAAGTCCATATGCAAGATATATAGCTAGCCAACATATCTAACAACAAGCATACATTTGTTTCATCCATACATATATAGGTAGCAAGTTTCACATTGTTCATCCTACAAAATCAAAACAAGAAGGAAGCATAAAGAGAAGACTAGACTCCATCAACGCAAGCTTCCTCATCTAAAGCAAATCTGCAAATTGGGAAAGAAGAAAGTTATAAGAAGAAGAAGAAGAAGAGTAGCTAGAAGAAGAAGAAGAAAAAGAAGAAGAAGATTTCTTCTTCTCTTTCTTTTTCTCCTCTCCTCTTCTTTATCTTCTTCTTCTAACTAAGGTAGGTAAAAATGCCATTTTATTGCTAAGCTAGGTAAAAATACTAAGTGTAGGTCATTTTAGATCTAAGCTAGGTAAATAGGTCATTTTGGAGCTTAGTAAGGATATTATGTCATTTTCAGGAAAAATAAGCTAAGTCTATATCGTTTTGGAGGTAACAAAGATTATCATGCCATTTTTGACCTAAGTATGCTAAGTATGTCCTAAATGAACCAAAGAAGCTAAGTATAGCTCATTTTTTGTCTAACTTAAGTAATTATGCCATCTAGGAGGAAAGTAAGCTAAGTATGCATTTGTTCAGCAAAACACTAGAGAAAACTTACCCTCATCACAGCAAATGCAATGAAGTTCGCAACTGAGGTAACAATTGATCCAACGGCATAAAGATACCAAGCCTCATTATCAATGGCATATTTTCTAATCTTCTTAATCTTGAAGCGCACTGCATCCATCTTCAAGCGCATTGCATTCATCTTCATCTTGTGATCATCGACGACATCGGCAACATACAACTCCAATTTCATCTTCTCTTCTTCAATTCTTTTATTTTTTCTTTCAAATACTCATTTTCTTTTTCAACTAAATTTAACTTCTCGACAAGAGGGTCGGTTGCAAATTCCGGTTCACATACCTCCTAGATTAAAATATCTCTATATCAACTTGATGGCCATAATTGTCATAAATGTGAAATGCAACAAATAGTTATAAAAGAGGATTTACCACATCCGAATCATAAAGCGGGCAAGGGCCGACGGGGACGGATATCAAGACCATGGCACTATGTATAACTAACAATCACACAAAGTAAGAAAATTGTACAAGTAACAATATAAATCATACAATTATACAAGTAACTATATAAATCAAGTACAACATAAAAAATTGAATACCTAATAATAATCTGGATTGTCAGGTTCAATAAATGCTTCAGGATCAATAAATGCATCATCATCATCACTATAAGTAAGACGTGCTCATCATCATCATTAATAAATGCATCATCATGTGGAAGGCCACCTCTACGTAATCGGTCAAGCATAGACAGGTCATCCGCAGCAATAACCTCTTCTAGTTCAGGCTCTTCTTGTTCCGGCTGAGGGGTGAAGTCGGGTTCACTAACGCTGTCTACTTCAATGTTCTGGGGTGAAGTAGAGTGGTTCTAGAAATGTTTTTTTGGAAAGACGTGTTTCTTGGAAGAATTCTCCTTTATATGTGTCTGGGTTAATGTGAGGTTCATAATCCTCTTAATTGGGGGGGGGGTCTAACACGTGGCGGCACTTCATAAACGACATCCCAACCATTGAGATTAGGATCACTTTACAGGCCCACCGTAGGTATAAAACTTGAATTGCCTGTTGAGCCATAATATAGACACCGGGAACATCCAAATCGGTGCTTTGTTTGATTTCCACTAGCCCTATATGTTCATGAGTCCTTCTAGTCTCCTTTGGCTGGAACCAATAACATTTGAAGACTACGACATTTGGTGGGTTTGCACCATAGAATTGAAGTTCATAAATTGCTTCAACTCTTCCATAATACTCAGTATCTCCTTCGCCAATAGCAGAGACACAACAATTTGTAGACTTTCGGTCGGCCCTAGATAGCTCTTTGCCATAGGTACAAAAGCGATACCCGTTGATGTCGTATTTGTCAAATGAACGGGCCTTCAAGTCAAAACCATTAGCAACTTGTCTCAATTCGGCATCCATAAACTCTGAATTAGCCTACAAGTTTAATACGAAAGCGATTGTTGCATTAGACACAAATTAGATGAAGAAATGAAATGTTCTAATGGAAGTTAGTGTTTGTTTGAACCAAGAGATGAAACCGGGATAGCCGCCTCCATCCTTTTCCAAAAGCTCATACTCTTTGAAGGAATCCTTTTGGATCGCCGCTCCATACGAGAATTTGGCGATGTATCGACTGTATCAAATTTATCCAGGAATAAGAGCAGTTCAAAGGAATTAGAAGTTGCGAAACAATGTTCCGAGAACTTACTCAATGTACGGCCGCACTTCTGTTAGGTTGTTAAAGATATATAACGGTCTGCCATTCTTCGAAATCCAACGTTAAGGAATTAGAAGCACCGCCTGGTGCCAGATCCCCTTTGAATAGGCTGAGGTTGGATCCACCCTTTTTAGGGTCGCCAGCATTGTACCGAGGATTCGGATTATGCAAATGACGATTTTTGGCCTCGTAGTGTGCTGTCACGAAGTTTGCCGCCTCCTCAGTAATGAATGCATCGGCCATCGATGCTTCAATTCTACGTTTATTTTTACATTTTGCTCGAAGCGTCTTCTGCATCCTCTCAGTTGCATAGCACCAACGATTCTGCATAGGCCCCCCCAATCTTGCCTCGGTTGGGAGATGCAAAATCAAGTGCTGTATTGGATTAAAGAAGCCCGACGGAAATATCTTCTCTAACTTGCAGATCAACTCCGGCGCCAACTCTTCCATTTCTTCTACCAGGTCACGCGATAGTTCTTTCGCACAAAGAACACGGAAGAAATAGATCAACTCTGCCAGTACTAGCCATTCATCCTCAGGGATGAAGCCACACAACATCACCATCATTACCCGCTCAATCCATATGTGCCAATCACGACTCTTGAGACCAAATATCTTCAATTTTTCAAGACTCGCTCCCCTCTTTAGATTCGCTTCATACCCATCGGGGAACATCAACTGCATTTTCACCCACAAGATAATTTCCCTCATAGCTGGACTTCCAAGATTGAACCATGCCTTTGGCTTTGTCCAGTTCATCTTTCCTTTTGGTGGTTGCATGTTTTGTAATGTTCTATGACATAGAGCCTCCTGATCGAGTCTTGCCTTAGGATTATCCTTTGAATTCCCATCTATGCTGAACAATGTACCAAAAAGTGCCTCGACGATATTCTTCTCAGTGTGCATCATGTCGACGTTGTGTGGGCAAAGGAGGTCTTTGAAGTAAGGCAGATCCCACAAGCATGTCTTGTGAGTCCAGGCGTGTTGCGAATTATACTCCTTGAAATACCTTGGACGCTCTGGATCTGGCTCGAGAGCGTTTAACTGATCTAGGATCTCTTGGCCTGTCAATGGAGGTGGTGCAGAGTCTTTGACAACTCTACCTTTGACAAAGTTGTGCTTGTCTTTCCTCAACGTATGGCGAGGATGCAGGAACGGTCTATGCATGTCGAAGCAAGAAAACTTGCGACCGCCTAAAGCCAGCGGAACTGAAGAGCTCCCTTGCATGTGGGGCACGGGAACATTCCATGCACACACCAACCAACGAATAGCACATATGCCGGCAAGTCATGCGTCGAGTACATGTACCAGACACGCATTATGAAGTTCTTTTTGCTAAAGGCGTCGTCTGTCTTGAACCCATTATCCTAGGCTTCTTGAAATTCATCCTTCAGCGGCTGCATGTACACATTCATATTCTTCCATGGATAGTTGGGCCCTAGAATTATCAATGTTAGGAAAATGTTCTTTCTTTGCATAATCTGTCCGGGGGGAGATTAAGTGGAATGAAAAATACGGGGCAACAATTGTATTGGGTTGCCGTCAGACCAAATACACTGAACCCATCCGTGCTGATGGTGAATCGAGGATGCCTCAGATCTGCTACTTTGTCATCATGTAATGCATCGAAGCACTTCCACGCTTCACTGTCCGATGTGTGCACCATCATCAGCTTCCCATCTGCATCTAGTTGGGTTCTTTTGCCCGTTTTGTGCCATGTCATCTATCTTGCCGTCTCTTCGACCATGAAAAGATGTTGAAGTCTTGGTACGATTGGCATATACCCAAGAACATCAACGGGATTTAGGTCTGCGTCTTCTCACCCATACCGTTGTCTACCACAACATACCTGAATGACTTGCAAATTGGACAATAGTTCAAGTCTGCATACTAAATCCTAAATAAGGCACATCCATTTTCACAGGCATGTATCTTCTCATAGGGCATCTTAAGAGCACGGACGATTTTGTCTGACTGGTACAGGTTTGCAGGTAGTACATGGCCTTTGGGTAGAAAATGTCCAAATAATGTCATCATCATATCGTAGCATTCTCTTCCCAAGTTGAATTGAGCCTTCAGAGCCATTGTTTGTGAGATGGCATCCAGCTGACAAAGCTTAGTGTGCTCATGGAGAGGACGTTTTGAAGACTCCAACATTTCATTGAAGGCCTTTGCAGATTCCTCCATCTCATCGTCCGAGTCCCGAGCATCATCAAAGTCTTGCACCATGTCTTGAATCCCGGTACCATGCTCGTCGGTGCGACGACGAAGTACCTCAGCTCTGGCATGTTGCGAAGACTCGCCATGAAATGTGCACACCGTATAATCTGGCGTAAAACCCCTCTTCTGCAGGTGTTTTCCCATTTCATCCTCTGTCCTGTTGTGCCAATTGTTGCACCCGGCACAGGGGCACCAGGTTGTCCTCTAGCCATTTGCAAATGCGGCTCTCAGAAACCCCTTGGTTTCTGTTAACCATTCAATGGTCGTGTCTTTCTGACTAGTGTGACCGGTGTACATCCACGCACGATCACTCATCTTGCCTAGCTACTGGCACATAAGAAATCTATATATAAATTAATCAGCATGTATATATTCATCAGTTAATGGAGTTTGTCACTTTTATTACGTCCATGCAACCTAGACGGTAATAGGTAAATATAGGTCCTAATCCCACCCGAGTATGTTTAGATTGGGTTCGTTTTCCCATGCTCTGCTATGAATCCGACACAAAATTTTGGCAGCACCTCCCCGCTGTTCTCCTCATACACGTCTCGGCAATAAGCAGAGAGGATGTGTACCCGGAGAACAATAGGGAGGCACTGATGAAATTCTGCATCGGATCCGGACCAGAGCATATGGGAAAACGAACCCAATCTACACATACTCGGGCTGTCCATGGATAGCGTTGGACAATTCAAAACAATCACGGTTATAAATATGCAAATGCATGCATATTTATAGATGTAACCCTTTCGAACGGGAGACGCATAGGGGTCATGCATACTGATGATTGAAGACACCTATAGCTAGCAAGTTTCATCGGCACGAAGACCGGAACAGAGCAAATGAAGAGGGAAGGAGGAGATGTCATTTGTGCTCACCCACAAACGCAGGGGCGGAGCTCGTCGAACACTAGACCCTTGCAGCGATGAAAATCCACACATTTAAATTGAAAGATGAGTAACATAACAATATTGTTTTTTCCATCAACCTAACTAAATATTTACAACATGACAAGCGGGTTAGGGGGTTCCTCAGCGTCGATGGAACCCTAAATAGCAAGTATCATCGGTGTGAGATACATGTGGCGCTCAACGTTGAACACTAGATCCACGTCCCAAAAGTGATGCCGGCACCCGGCGTCCTGCAACAATTGTTCTGGTGGCCGATGACGGTCGGACACTGTCGGTGTCAAAACCGGCGGATCTCGGGAAGGGGGTCCCGAACTATGCGTCTAGGCAAATGGTAACAGGAGACAAGGGACACGATGTTTTTTACCCAGGTTCGGGCCCTCTTGATGGAGGTAAAACCCTACTCCTGCTTGATTGATATTGATGATATGGGTAGTACAAGAGTGGATCTACCACGAGATCAAGGAGGCTAAACCCTAGAAGCTAGCCTATGGTATGATTGTTGTTCGTCCTATGGACTAAAACCCTCCGGTTTATATAGACACCGGAGAGGACTAGGATTACATAGAGTCCGTTACAATGGTAGGAGATCTACATATCCGTATTGCCAAGCTTGCCTTCCACGCCAAGGAAAGTCCCATCCGGACACGGGACGAAGTCTTCAATCTTGTATCTTCATAGTCTTGGAGTCCGGCCGATGATGATAGTTCGGCTATCTGGACACCTCCTAGTCCAGGACTCCCTCAGTAGCCCCTGAACCAGGCTCCAATGACGACGAGTCCGGCGCGCATATTGTCTTCGGCATTGCAAGGCGGGTTCCTCCTCCGAATAATTCATAGAAGATTGTGAACGCCAGGATAGTGTCCGGCTCTGTAAAATAAATTCCACATACTACCGTAGAGAGAATAATATTCACACAAGTTCAATCTGCTGACGTATCTTGTGGCGTGACGTCACACCACTACCAAGCCTTTACTTGAATCGTTTTTATTATACCACCTTAGCGAAGCGGTTTCCTTGGCACGTCTTGTCGAAGCAGAGATCGTGTTCCCCTTATTCCGGGATTCCCATCAATACGGACGTGGGTAACCCAACCGCACCATTGATTGTGGCGCTTGGGAGATAAGCGAGTTTTACCAGGCCGGTGGGGACGTATAGTTTCGTCCGCCCATATATAAGGGGATAAGGATCCACCACTTTTACCTACGCCTTCTTCCTCCTTTGCTTATCCATCTCCGCGCACTTGAGCTCCAGTGCCCAAGTCTGCACATCTTACCTCGACCTTCTCCAGCCATGTCTGGAGCGGGAGGCAAGTGGATGGCCTCCTCCGTTACGGAGGGGCACATCGAGAAGCTACGCAGTGCCGGATACCTGTCCAGCGACATCGCGCACCGGCTGCCTGACGAGGGGCAGCTCATCCCCACCCCCAGACTCCATGAGAGGGTCATATTCCTCCCCCACTTCCTCCATGGACTGGGCTTCCCACTCCACCCTTTCGTCCGGGGGCTCATGTACTACTACGGTCTGGATTTCCATGATCTGGCCCCAAATTTCATTCTCAATATCTTGGCGTTTATCGTCGTGTGCGAGGCCTTCCTCTCCATCCAGCCCCACTTCGGCTTGTGGCTAAAGACCTTCAATGTCAAGCTGAAGGTTGTGAAGGGCAGCCAAGCGGAGTGTGGAGGCGCCATGGTGGGCAAAATGCCCAATGTCACTTGGCTTGAGGGTGCCTTCGTGGAATCCATCAAAGGGTGGCAATCGGGGTGGTTCTACATCACCGAGCCGCGTGACCCTAAATGGGCAGCGGCCCCCGAGTTCAGATCTGGCATTCCCATGCAGCTCACCTCCTAGAAAGAGAAGGGCTTGCTTTGGGGTAGTTCGGAGGAGCTGACCGTACTCCAGTCCTGTCTCCAGACCCTGGTGAACAAGAAGCTTAAGCTTGTCAACGTGATCCATGTCATGCTCGTCCGCTGGATTCTCCCCTGCTAGCAACAGGCCTTCAATTTGTGGGAGTTTGATCCGGCACAGCACCGGACCTTGAGCCGGCTCTTCGACACGACGTACGAAGCTGCCTGGAGAGTGCTGTTCAAGGGCGCCGAAGCTCACGCATCCGCAACTAAAGATCGCGGATTCAGCACGCAGCGCCCGGCCGATGAGGTAAGCTATGTCATCCTTTATGGGACACTCATTCTTCCTCATAGTTTGACTCTATGTGGGATCTAAACTCCCAATACCTTTAACATGACTGGCAGAAGACGTCCGGACAGGTTAACTGTCCGGCCCCCCTCCCAGAAGACCCAGCGGACACCCGTTTGACAGGGCTGCTGGTCCCGGCACTTTACGTGGTGCCGGAGAAGAAGGCCAAGAAGAAGGCCACGGGAACTCGAAGGAGTTCCCGGCGTCAGGTGGTATCGGACTCATCGTCCGATGACTCCGAGGCGGACTCCTCCCCTGAGGACGAGGAGGAGAAGAAAGAGGCCTCTCCCCCAGCGGGGGGAGAGAAGAAGAGGAAGGCCTCCCCAACGAGGGAGGCCGAAGGGTCCAAGAAGGGAAGGACCCTTCCCCCGGACTGCTCCGCCAACGTCGGCGACGACGACGAGGAGTGGCCCTCAAGGGACAAGCCCCTGGCGAGATCATAAGTATCCGGACTCCTGGATAATTTATAATTTTTCTTTTTGCCACACGGTGTCTTTCTAATGCCGCATACAACCTGTAGTCCGGCCAAGGACGATCTTCCCGCTTCGTCGAGCGGATCCTTGGGTACGTCGGATACGGATTCCCTTCCGACCGCCTCCACTCCTCGTGACGCTGACGACGCCGAGGTGGGATCCCAGGAGGGGACCCACCAGGAGGAGGAGGCTTCGGAGGTGCCGCAAGGCAACCTCCCGGACTTCGCACCGGACTCCGCACCGGAACCTGAAGTGGTTCCGGAGTCCGCTAGGCGGCCCCTTCGTAAGAAGGGCAAGACCATGACACCGGCGGCCTCCGTCCAACCGGAGGCGCCGGATAACTTGCTGGAGGCGCTCAACGGCGCTTCCATCGAAGAAGAACACCGCACTGTCATGAGTGTGGTGATTCAGAAGGTTCAGCTCGCCAAGAGCGGGCTGACTGAAGCCTGCAGCAGCCTTCTAACAGGCTTTGAGGTAAGAATTTTAGGACATGTAATATAATACCGCATAGATAGTAACCCCTGATGCTCGGTTTGGTGTTCGGAAAGAAAAGCCGGACTGAGGATCTAAAAATATATACGCAGGAGTCTGAAAAAATGTGTCAATATGGGATTGCAGGCTGCGCTGCTGACCTCTGCCGCACTGACTGCGGAGGTCAATGCTTTGAAGCAGAACCTCGAGCGGTCCGAGAGCGAGCTCGGCTGTGCCAAGAAGCAGCTCGAGGACAAGGAAGGTGAGTAACACCGTATCGACCCTGAAGGAGGCAGTGTCCGCGGCCGAACGCAATGCGGCCGTGGAACGAGCCGAGCGAGAGAAGCAGGAGGCGCGGGTGGCGGAGGTGCAGCAAGAGCTCCAGGCTCTCGTGGAAAAACATGAGAGTTTGGAGCGCGACTCAAAGACTCGAGAGTCCGAGCTTGCATCGGCTCTTGAGAGTGCCAAAGCCACTAAGGCCGAAGCCCACAAGGCCCTCTAGGAAATCGAGGCGGTGAAGAAAATAGCGGCGGGTAAGGCATTTTTCATGCAAAGCAAGCATGTGAATGTGAATTACCTATTAGTTACCCGAATTCGGAGCTCTCCAGGAGCGTTTGCAGATCTGCCTTGCAGCGTGTCCGATGCTGCCGCTTTCTACCAGGCCGAGGAGGGGAGCTCGACGGAGAAGGTCTTCTGGTCTCAGTATGCTGAGGCCGGACATCCAGTGCCCCTTAGCGACCAGCAGAAGCAGCTGGTCGAGCTCCACAAGGTAGCCGAACAGGCCATGAAGGGCCTCATAGTTCGGCTGTGGCCCAAGGAGGCCATGCCTGGGAGCTACTTCGGCCTGGTGCGGCGGCTGGTGGATGCGTGTCCCTGGGTGGAAGTCGTCAAGAACTCCGCTTGTATTGAAGGTGCCCGTCGGGCCCTTGCCCGTGCAAAAGTGCACTGGGGCAGGATGGACGCTGAGAAGCTTCTGACGGACACGCCGCCAGCGGGCAAGGAGTATTGCACACCCGAAATGTATTATAAGAGTGTCCTGAAGGGTGCCCGCATGATTGCGGATGAGTGCTCCAAGGATGTAATATTTGAGTAGACTCGCATTGTGTTATCCTGTGCGCTGAAAACTGTGTTCATATGCGCTAAGCAACGCTTATTAATTTAAAATATTACCTTCTGTGCGGCCGTTTATCAAATCTGAGAGATGGCAAGTCGTTGGCTTCAGCCCCCATGCCACAAGTGCTGGGGTGTTCGGGATAAACTTGAGCGCTCTTGTTCCCATTTTTGGGTCCATCTAGGGAGGCATTCAACACAATGAACGAGGCAACCGGACTTATAATGCTTGAACACTCTCACTTAGCCATAGAATTCTATAATTTTAAATTTCGGCGAAGCCCCTAGTGTTCGGAAGACCGAGTTCGGGGCGGTATCCACGCCTGGGCCGGACAAAGCCGGTTCCTCGCTCTAAGCGGCATAAGTCTTTAGGGACTCGAAAAAACCTCTCTAACAGCGACCAGCTCTCGCCTTATCATGATGGTCAGTTTTAGCTTTCTCCACTGAGGCGCTCGCCCAGCTCAACCGGGGCGCAATCGCAGTGGTTCTCCCAGTGCTACCTTAGCCGATACAACGGAACGTAAGGTACCAAAACATGGGAGCCGGGCAAACCCAACTATTGACCCAAGACATGATTTGGAGCTGATGCATATAATGCTATAAGTTCAGGGTGCTGCACTTGTGAAAGTGTTCGGACTTATCACGCCATAATGTGGGGAACTTAAGCCCCCGGTGTGTTCAGCCGTACCAAAGTGTACGGATGCAGCATGTCATAAATGAACATATATATAAGAAAGAAATGCAATTATAAGCAAAAAGCGATGCATTGTTTATTCAAGGAATTCTACGATGAATGCAGAATGATACAAATAGTGCGGTAAGCAAGGGGTAATACTATTAAACATGCCCCCCTCCAGGGGTAGGCTGCGGAATGGTGTATGAAAACGGATTTAATGCTCGTAATGGAGACCACCTGAATACTCGTCGTAGCCTTTCTCCTTCCCTGGCTGTTGCATCGTGAGTTCGGCAGGTCTACTGCCGGACAGGGCCTCTGGTGAACGGAGTCCTGGGGGTAAGAAAAAAGAAAAAAGAAAAAGAGTGACACACCTGGGAGCCCCTGGTGCGGTTAGGCCGCATTCTGGGCCTGTGGTGGTCGTGCCCCTCCCCCTATGCCCATGGTATCTCTAGAGCATAGTGATGTACGCGAAGGACCAGTCTTGCAATTTTGTAAGGGTAGGGGTTGGGGCCGCATTGCTACGCGTGCTCGGAACGTGCCAGGTGGTCTTGTTGTAGGTTACTCCGGGCGCGTTTAGCCGTGTCCGGTCGCTTAACAACCTGACTCGAGAATTGCCTTAAGAGGCTGCTTTGTACTTCTGCCGCGAGAGCCGCCGTGTGTTCCTCTGTTCGGAGGGAGCGTTCAGTGTTTCCGTTGACCGTGATGACTCCTCGAGGGCCTGGCATCTTGAGCTTGAGGTATGCGTAGTGCGGCACCGCGTTGAACTTTGCAAACGCGGTCTGTCCGAGCAGAGCGTGTTAGCCGCTGCGGAACGGGACTATGTCGAAGATTAACTCCTCGCTTCGGAAGTTATCCGGGGATCCGAAGACCACTTCCAGTGTGACTGAGCCTGTACAATTGGCCTCTACACCTGGTATGACGCCTTTGAAGGTCCCCTTTGTGGGTTTAATCCTTGAGGGGTCTATGCCCATCTTGCACACTGTATCCTGATAAAGCAGGTTCAGGCTGCTGCCGCCGTCCATCAGGACTCTTGTGAGGTGAAATCCATTGACGATTGGGTCTAAAACCAATGCGGCGAATCCGCCATGGCGGATACTGATGGGGTGGTCCCTTTAATCAAAGGTGATCGGGAAGGAGGACCATGGGTTGAACTTCAGGGCGACTGGCTCCAACGCATATACGTCCCTGAGTGCACGCTTCCTCTCCCTCTTGGGTATGTGGGTTGCGTATATCATGTTTACCGTCCGCACTTGTGGGGGGAAACCCTTCTGTCCTCTATTGTTCGGTGGCCGGGTCTCTTCCTCATCATCGCTATGCAGCCCCTTGTCATTGTTTTTGGCAATTAACTTGCCTGCCTGCTTGAATACCCAACAATCCTTGTTGGTGTGATTAGGTGGCTTTTCGGGGGTGCCATGTATATGGCAAGAGTGGTCGAGTATTCGGTCCAAGTTGGACGGACCCGGAGTAGTTCTTTTGAATGGCTTTTTCCGCTGACCGGGTTTGGAGCCTCTGAATCCGGCGTTGACTGCCGTATCCTCGGTGTTGTCGCCGTTAACGCGGCATTTGTTTTTGTTGTGACGCGACCTGCCATTGTGGTCCTTGTTATCCGGACTGCCAGAATTTTTGCTGAGGTTGTTACTGCGGGCTAGCCAGCTGTCCTCTCCCGCGCAGAAGCGGGTCATAAGTGATGTGAGGGCTGCCATGGATTTCGGCTTTTCCTGTCCTAGGTGCCAGGCAAGCCACTCGTCGCGGATGTTGTGTTTGAAGGCTGCGAGGGCCTCTGCATCCGGACAGTCGACGATTTGATTTTTCTTTGTTAAGAACCGTGTCCAGAACTGTCTGGCCGATTCGTCTGGCTGCTGAATTATGTGGCTTAGGTCATCAGCGTCTGGTGGTCGCACATATGTGCCCTGGAAGTTGTCAAGGAATGCGGCTTCCAGGTCCTCCCAACACCCAATTGATTCTGCTGGCAAGCTGTTAAGCCAATGCCGGGCTGGTCCTTTAAGCTTGAGTGGGAGATATTTGATGGCGTGAAGATCATCACCGTGGGCCATGTGGATATGAAGGAGATAGTCTTCGATCCAAACCGCGGGTCTGTTGTGCCATCGTAGGATTCAATGTTCACGGGTTTAAACCCTTCGGGGATTTGATGATCCATTACTTCATCTGTGAAGCATATGTTGGGGAACATAGTAATTTCAAAAAATTTCCTACGCACACGCAAGATCATGTTGATGACATAGCAACGAGAGGGGAGAGTGTTGTCCACATACCCTCATAGACCGTAAGCGGAAGCGTTATGACAACGCGGTTGATGTAGTCGTACGTCTTCACGATCTGACCGATCCAAGTACCGAACGTACGGCACCTCCGAGTTCAGCACACGTTCAGCTCGATGACGATCCCCGGGCTCCGATCCAGCAAAGCTTCAGGGATGAGTTCCGTCAGCACGATGGCATGGTGACGATGATGATGTTCTACCGGCGCAGGGCTTCGCCTAAACTCCGCGACGATATGACCGAGGTGGAATATGGTGGAGGGGGGCACCGCACACGGCTAAGGAATGATCCGTAGATCAACTTGTGTGTCTATGGGGTGCCCCCTGCCCCCGTATATAAAGGAGCAAGGGGGGAGGCCGGCCGGCCCTTGTGGGCGCGCCAAGGAGGAGGAGTCCTCCTCCTAGTAGGAGTAGGACTCCCCCTTTTCTACTCCTACTAGGAGGGGGAAGGAAGGGGGAGAGGGGGAAGGAAAGAGGGGGGTGCCGCCCCCCCTCCTAGTCCAATTCGGACCAGAGGGAGAGCGGGCGCGCGGCCCACCCTGGCCGCCCCTCTCTCTTCCCACTAAGGCCCATGT